>NW_012113586.1:8692586-8702734 GCF_000951035.1 Colobus angolensis palliatus | reverse complement strand
AAAAAAAAAAAAAAAAAAGAAGTCAGCGGTTTCCCCAGAGCATTAAAACATGGATTAATCGCCATTAATTTCTAAGGCAGTATTTAAACTGCTCAGAAGGAAATGCTTTATTTTTAAAATCTCCGTGTGTCTGGTACAGTGCCTGACACATAATACTCATTGGGCTGATGCTTTCTTGACTGGCAATATGACTAGAAGAGAATATCACACCCTAAGGCCATAATAAAAAAGTAATAACCCTGAAGGTCTGATTTCTACCCAGGGGACCTGATGGCATGGGAATGACTAGTAGGGTGAAAGGAGAAAGGGCATTGGAGCAGCCAGATTGGTATTTGAAAATTAGTTCTGCTCCTTATTAGCTACGTGACTATGGAAGTTTATATAATCTCTCTGAGCCTCAACTTCTGCATCTTCATAGGGTATAGAATTTTTTCCAATCTTGCAGGGCTGTTGTAAACACTTAAAGAGATAATATGTGCAAAGTTCTTAGTACACTATCGACATATAGTAGACAATCATATGCTGTTATACTACTAATAAAAAGCAATGAACAGGTGGTTATCAGCATGCCTGCTTTCCTCTACATGGCTATCCTGAAGGATCTCTCTGGTGTCATGAGTCCCATCAAGGGGCATCTGAGGGCACTGGGCAGTCAGAGCCACATCAGGAGCTTGACTAGAAGTAGAAGTGAGGTGTTTGGCCACGGGTGAGGTCCCCTTCAGGAAGGTGAAGGGATGGCTAGGGTCAGCCTAAAAGGGATAAAGATGGATAAAAGGGACCTCCTGACAACACAACCTCTCCAGCCCATTTTATCCCCAAAATACCCCACTGTGCCAAAAAGCCCACATCTGCCACCTGAACCAAGAGAAACAAGGTCAAATGACCAAACATTCTTACCCACTCTGGGTGAGCAGCCATTTGAAGTGTGTGTGTGTGTGTGTGTGTGTGTGTGTGTGCGCGCGCGCGCACACGCGTGTATGTGTGCTGGAGTGGGAGGAAGGGGCAGGGTGGTTCTGTCAGACAGATGAGAAGTAAAGGGAATGCCTTAATCAAATGTGGCCTTCACCAATGGATGGTGACACCCTCGCTCTTCCCCTTGCTACTCCCTCCCTCTTGTGTGTGGCAGAATGACAAATGTAATCATTTTAAAAGTTCTCATCACCTGCTCAGTCATTCCCAATAAGCATATGCAGCACTATGGAAAACCCGACACTACTGCCTCCGGGTTTCGGCTAGGAAAAAAAAAAAAAAATCAAATCACCAGGACACCACCAACCAAACTGTCAAAGACAAAATAAAAAGCTTCATGAATTCTCCATCAGCAATATAACGCTTCCTGGCCTAAGCAAATATAGACCCAGTATATGAATTGTGGAGGGATTTTGCATTAAGCTCCATGGTTTCTATTAGCTGAGGCAGAAACCCCTAAGAAATCTATGTTTCCATAAAGCCACCTCTATTGGCTCTAATCCTGTTAGGGTGAAGATTAAAATCTCTTTCCTGAGCTCCCTTCCTCTGATGGAAAGCTTCACATCCCAGCATCATGGATACATTTCTGTGACCTCAGCTGGAGAGGGGACCTCAGAGAGACAGAATTACCATGACCTCCCCGAGCACCTGTCCCTCCTTCTGATGTCCCTGCTTCTGTGTCTGACCACATGATCCATTCAGACCATCTCACAGTCACCCAGGTCATTCAATCACTGACTCAGACTAAGAAAGCAAGACCGATACCGCTTTAGAAAGAAAGAATAAACCAGGTGCCTCACTTTGTGGAAAATCCAGGTTCAGAGTCACTTAGAGAAAGTCTGCTCAGAGCTACTGAACCCTTGAGTGTCTGTGGCAGCACAGGAGAAAAGCACGACAAATGGGAAAATGGCCTGCAAATATACTACGAAGAAAAAATGCAGAAGGATCCAAAAAGAGTGCTCTTGGTGTCTTCTGGTAATGGACATCCGAACCCTCTGAACTTCTCAACAGTCTCCTCCCTCCCCAACCACTGCCCTGACCTTCTTCCCAAGCAGCCCCTATATGCACAGATGCATATACGAATGCAGACATCACCTCACCCCAAGACTTCACACGCACACAAGGCATGGCTGAAAAAAGAATTGGTGACTTAATTTTCTTAGTTCTATAAAACACATGCCCCTACCTCAAAAAGAAAACTCAATTCCCATCAAGCCACCACTCCCAAACAGATTACTCATGGGCTTTCCCCTTCCAATACAGCAACTCCCCCTGCCCCCACCACTTAGGTAAGGGACTCCCTCCTCCTCTCCCCATGGTGACACCATCAAGGCTTCAGAGGCCATCCAGCTGTCCTCCAACCTCCATCCTGGTTTCATCCACCAGTGCTGACTTACCCCAGTGTGGTCATGGTGACAATGGTGTACCAAAATGAGGCAGGGATGCTTGTGAACTTGCTGGCCGAGGAGCCCTTCTCGGCATAAAACATCACAGTGGCAAAGATGATGATGGCCATGGTGAGGGAGAAGAGGAGAAAGCCCAGTTCCGAGGCACAGCTCTTCAGTGTGTAGCCCAGGATCCGCAGGCCCTGGGAGTGGCGGGAAAACTTGAAGATCCTGAAGACGCGGAAGACCCGGAGCGTGACGAAGGCGCCAGACACGTCCTCATTGTTGGTCATGACCAGGCCGATGTAGTAGGGCATGATGGCCACCACGTCGATGATGCTCATGACACTGCGGATGAAGCGGTAGCGGCTGGGCGCCGCGAAGAGCCGCAGGAGGTACTCCACGGTGAAGATCATGACGCACGCCGTGTCCAGGCAGAAGAAGGCCACCGAGTAGCGCTCCCCGCAAGGCAGCTCCTTGCTGCCTGGGACCGTGCCGCACGGCACCGTCTCCACCACATTGGTGATGACCGAGACGGCGATGAAGAAGCCAGTCACGTAGTAGAAGACCAGGGCCAGCGTGCTGGTGTGGGGGTTCTCAAAGGCCCGCCACATGGTCTGGCGGAAGCTGAGCGAGGGCATGGACTCCTGGTTGTTCTCCGAGTCGTTGTCGTCCATGAGCCGCTCGGCGTTCTCCCTCTTACGGTCCTTGTACTCCTCGTAGCAGCAGTCCCCGATGATCTCAGGGAGGATGCCGTAGAAGGCCAGCTCATCGTCGTAGGCAGAGATGCATTCGTAGCGCGGGTAGTGCAGCTTCCCCGTGCGGTAGAAGTTGAGCACGCAGCGGAACACCTCGGGGTCCCGGTCAAAGAAGTACTCCTTGGTGTCCTCGTTGAAGAAGAACTCCTTCTCCGTGCTGCCCAGCAGGGTGTCCGGGTAGCGCTCCAGCGTGGTCCTCCAGGTCTGGAACCTCCGCCCACTCACGTTGAGGACAATCAGTTCATCCTGCCGCTTGTTCTTGTCGGCCGGAGCCAGGGGCATGGGGCAGTTGGCCACCGGCATCCACCCGATGGCCGCAGCCCGGGCAAAAGGCAACCAGGCCGCAACTCCGGCTGCCATGGTGACTCCAGCTCTTGGGCCGGCAGCCGTGCGGGCACTGTGCACACCAGCTTGGAGTTAGTTCAGCAAACCCTGGGAGACAGGAAGGGAGAGAGAGAAGGGGTGAGTCCATATCGACTGGCAGGTAAGAAATGGGACACAGGAAAGGATCACTGGTGAGTGAAACGGCCAAAGTCTCCAGGGCAGATTAATAAAACTGAAACCCCCCCATAGAGAGGTGACTTGATTCTTTGCCATCCAGACACTGGGAGAACACCTAGCTCGCGGAGCTCAGCTAGGTGGGATCGCCAGATGTTGCTGACTGCCTAACAAATCGTCAAGTTCCAAGAGGGCTCAGGAGCATTTGGAGGGAAGGCCTCTTTAGCAGGAAGATCTGGTAAGATGTGGGTAATAATCAGCTCTGAAAGGTTATGGCATTATTACCAATTTAAATTGGGAGAGGGTAAATGAGTTCTTATTAAATGAATTTAAAAGTGGGATAAACATGCTAATTTTTATTTCACTCTTTCACCCACTGGGGTAATCAGGAATGGGGTGTAGATGAGGGAGATCAGGTAAACAATTCTTTCTACTCCTCCCTGGTGGGGAGGAGGCTGGGGCTGCCCAAGTCCAGAAAATTCTCTGAGATGGCAGGTGACCACCAGGATTGGTGAGGTTCTGTCCCCAACTCCCATGGAGAAGGCTCTCCCTGACAAAGTGCTACTCTGTGGGACACTCAGCCCCTACTCCTTGCCCTAGCAACCCAGTATCAAATTTTTCCCCTCAGACCCTCAGAGCCATGATGGAAAGACATGGGAAAGGTTGTGAGGCCAGGCAGGGTCTCTTTCCCTGCTCTGTGAAGGGCGTCTTGGCTTCTTGGTTCACCTGACTTCGATGTATCGTCTCTTTCCCTCCCCAGAGGAAGCCGATCCACGCTCACTGCCGTCCCTAGATTCCTCTCCTCCCATCTCCATCTGCCCACCATCCATAGCTCCCTCAGGTTATATAACAACACTCCTTCCCATGGCAGCCTCTCTCACCTGGCCCCCACTCCACCCTCAGAGATTTTTCCAGAGCCGGGCCACCCTGTCCCTTCACCTCTCTAAACCACACTGCATAAGCACTTCCCCATTACCTGTGTGGACAGAGGGAGCAATAGCATGGAGAATTATATTTGGCTTTGGGAAGCAGATTTACCTTTCCAAATCTGGCTTTTAAAAGATGATAGTGAAATCGCTCTGCAGTCCCCAAATGTATACCATCTGTGGGAAGGCATGTGGTGACACAGAAACACACGTAACAGAAATTGGAAATTGTTTGGGGTTGACACACTCATCTCCACTAATCCTAAACTGATCACACAGAACAAATCCTAACTCGAAATTATTTGGGCCCTCTAGAATTCAGCTGCTGTGATTCTATGTTTAAATAAATGAGGAAGAGGTGAATCTTGGAAAATTCTTTCTGTTACACAAAGACTTGTATAGGGAGTTGATCTTCATCTCTCCCTATAAACCTGCTTCACCTTCTCCTGACTCCCAACTCTTCGAGGTTTTTCAGATCTCTACCTCCCTCAAACTCCTGAGCTGCCACTGGACTTTTCTGCTCAGATGCCTCTGAAGTGGACAGGTTTAAACAGAACCTGCCTCCTTATAAAAAGCTGCTATTCGCCTTTTCTTCATGACGTCCCTAACCGCAGGGCTGTCACCTTGACCATTTTTCTCTAAAGAGTTGCCAAATAGTAGGCAATAGCTCTTACTGCCCTCATGAAGGCCCAAAGTCCCTCGGGCCTCCTTCCCATGGACCTTCTTGTTGCTCACTCTCACACCCCACCCGGTTTCTCCTGTTCCCCTGAAATCCATTCTGCTCAGTGTTATCTCCCTAAAGCAAGGTTCTGATTGTATGTTACCCCATGACCTACAAAATAAAGTCCAAACTCCTTGGCCTGGCATTCCAGTATTCCCACAAATAGATCCTAGCTTCATACTCCAGCCCAATGGCCCAGGCACCCGTCCTAGTCTCCAGCAATAAGACCAAGACTGTTCATGGACAGACCCTGGGGAGGTCTGCCTCTGGACCACTCTTCCTTCTCATGAGAATATTCTTCCCCTAGACCCCTCCTATTAGAATCCTACCTATTCATCACCCTCTCTGTGATGCCTCCTCCTCTCCCCACTATGAGATTCTCTTCTTCCTTTGGGGTCTTGACTCGTTGTTTGCCCTCTTCCCTAGCACCTATCACCCCACAGCTAGGATTACACATACTTTATACACATATTATTAATAATGACTAACAATTGAGCACTTATGCTATGCAAGGCATTACACTAACTGTCTCCCATGGATTATCTCATTTAACCCTCACAGCAACCCTAGGAAGAAGAGTCTGTTGTGTCCTCCATTTCATAGATAAGGAAAGCTAAAGCTTACTGAGACGTAGCAGTCTAACAACCCCAAAGCAGCAGAATAGGGATTCCACCTCAGGCAGTCTGCTGAGGGCTGACAGTGTGCCAGGCACAGTACTACACGCTTACATGGAGCATCTCAAGAGATCCCACCAACAACCCTGAGGAGTAGACACCACTGTAGGCCGTATTTTTTTCTACAGAAGAAAGATGAAGTATAAGGAGTTGTAATAATTGTCTAAAGGATGTAATAAGTAGGCAGAGCCATTAAAGCCAGGCAGACTCAATGTGGAGTTCGAGAGTACAGCCAGACCACTCCCCAACCTTCCCTATCCCACACTAAGCTCTTTTGGGCAAAGGCCGAGATGCCTCCACTTTCATATCACAACCCAGAAGGCAGCACAGTGCACTGCATCAGTAGGTGCTTGAGCTGGGACCCCTGGTTTTATAGGTGCCATTTTTTCCCCATCAACTTTACTCTATGCCTTGCTAATATATTTCAGGGGTTGCCAAGGGTGAGCATTCTGTCTCCAAACAGAAAGTAAAATCTGAAGACAGATCTGAATCAAAAGAATCCAATTCAAGTATCTGCCTCTGACTCAGTCAAGTTTTCTAAAGAAGCCAATCTCTGCCTCAGTTTCCCCATCTGCATGCTAAAGGGATTTGTCACAGGGCCCTTCTCTCTCTAATAAAGGGAGGTTGAGTCAGATGCTACAGAAGATAATAGGCATGACAATGACATTTCCTGTAAGTGTCACTGCTCAGAGAACAGAAAAACAGAACAGGCCTGATGAGCTCCTGATTACTGGAACCGAGGAACTGAGGAAAGAATGGAGGTCGTTCATGCAATGCAGTGGGTAATTCACATGCTACTGATAGAAGAGTCAGGAACACATCCTGCATTGTATTTCTTCCTAGAAGAAATTTACCCTTCTAACTATACTTTGTTTAGGATTAGGAGACTTAGTAGTTCCTCAGCATGCACTTAGCTAGGATTTGTTTCTAAGGGGCAAGGGATGTTTGAGAAGCAAGCCCACAAGTTCAACTCTGTTCACAGGTGATTCCAATTCAGAGTTGGTTACATTTATTGAGCACTGACAATGCTCTGGACACTGTCTGAGACACTTTTACACACAACATTTAATTTATTCCCACTAAAATCCTATGATATAGGCTTTTCTGCCCAAAGCTTACAGGTAAGGAGAAGGAAGTTCAGAAGTCTCCTTCAAAGTGGCTAAGTTCTGTGTATATATAGGAGCTGACAATTTTCAAATAGACCATTGATCACCTCACTGCCAAATGGCTTTCCTGATCTAGGCATTGCCCAATACTGATATTTCCAACAGAAGACAGCAAGATGCAGAGACTCCTTTCCCTATCTTCCCCAAGCAGCAATGAGCAAGGGCTCATGAGGCCTTGCAATTCCAGTTTCAATCCCACCCTCAATTTGTGAAAGCAAGCCATGATCACCCTCTGGTGCTCAGAGTCCTCCTCTGTAAATTGAGAATTGGACAGAAACGTGACAAAAGACCATTTGGCTCAAAGGTTTCGCTGATTTCGCTGGATCCAGGATATCAAGTCTGTAACTTAGGTCTCATTGAGACCTCTTAATGACAGTCACCCATGCAAAGAAGGAAGTAGAGCATCTGGGCTTGTTGCTGTGAGGATGGAGTTAGCCTGAGCCTCAAGGTAGCAAAGGGAGTTCTGGGAATTCCTGCTGAGGTTAGTGCTCTGCACAGGGCACACAACTTGTGTCACTTGGAACCCAGGGGCAACTCAAGGCCTGGTCCACCCACAGACCCTTGGCCACCTTCCTAGAGAGTAAAGGAGACCAAGTTCCCAGACTCTCAGCCCTGGACCTTTGACCCTTAACATCCTGTTTCATCCCAGAATAAAGCTCAGAGAGGCAGAATCTTGAGGGTGTTCAAGAGGCAAAAAGTAAGAGACCACTGAATTAGAGGCACCCTGTGGAACCCTGTGTGGCCAGACACAGAGTTCTGCCCCCTGAGAGGGTGACGCCCTTCCCCTTTCATTCTCCTAGTCCTGCTCTACCCAGATTCCCAAGCTTTAATACCTGCCCCTGCCAAGCTGAGTCTCATCACCCTCTCCTCTCTATGCTAAGCCAATCTCCAAAAACTGGTAGTGTTTTACAAACTGCTTTCAGATGAATAATTGAGAGCTCGGGAGAAGGAAAAATTAACCCCTCCCTATCTTGAGACCATAAAAGCTTCTGGTCCGAAGGCCAAATGTTCACCCCATGCATGAATCCAGGGCAATCTTCCTAAAGAAGGCCAAGCAAGCACCAGCCTATCTCCAGAGGCTCAGTCACTGTTCCCCCGGTAAAACATACCAAAAAAGGAGCAATTACCCCATTGTTACTTTCTCTGTGTGTGGGGGTTGGAGGGTGAAAGGGGAGGACAAGTGTCCCACCAGACACCATACCCAAGGCCACACTGGCCATATCCACCCCACAACCCTGCAGGAATGACCCACTCAAGTAGGCCTTCTCCATGGCTTATACAGCAGGGTTCGCACCCTGACAGGAACCAACACCTTCCGGAGCTGGCCTGGGTATGAATTCCTGCAACAGGCACAACAGTGCGGCCCCATTTCCAGCCAATGGCACTGCACATGCCTCAAATGCCAAGGTTTTACTAGGACGTGGACGCCTTACAAATGAAAAATCTGAAGCTATTTTTGTTTTTGGCAGAAGAGTTTGACAGTGGGAAAGATAGGGGGTGGGGGCAGGCTGGAAAAGAGACATTCAAAACAGGTAAGCTCTGAAATGAAAAAGGTGACAAATCCTGGCAAAGGGAAACATTTTCCCCTGCTGTAAAAAGTCAGTTACTCCATTAAACAGCTTCTGTTTTGGAGATAAAAGGCCAAAAGTGGGCGGAGTGACCAGACAGCCTGTCCTGGGGTTTGACACCTAGCTGAGTACAGGCATAAGGCAACAAAAAAAGTCATGTCACCAAGGTCTGTCCTTCAATGACCTCAGTGGAGAGAGTCTGGAAAGTTACTTTCCACAATCTCACATCACATCCCTTAGCTCAGAATGGGTCTGGTCTGGGGGCAGGGGCAGGTGCCCATGACCCAGAGGGCTTCTCCTGTGTTCACAGGATTTTGGTAGGCAAAGCATGAAACTGACAAGGTGAACCAAGCTGGGGATCCTTGGGGGACAGGCTTGGGACACACGCACAGATCCTCTTCTCCAACAGTGCCACTCCTAGGCCAGCCAGGGCACTTGCCTGAACTCTTTTTCTCCAGCCTCCTCAAGAGCAAAAGGGAACAAGCTACTAACCTCTTTGGGGGGGGGGGGGGCTCCCTTGTATACTTGCATTTTGTTGCATTCAAGTAGAGACAAGGAAAAAATAAACACATCAATTCCCTTCCTGTGTGCCAACAGGTCCACATGGGGAAATGTACACATGCTTTGTATTGAATTCGTGCACACCCAGGAGCCCTTTCTACAGACAGTAAACATACAGGCTCCCTCGAAGTAAGGTAAACAAGGCATACATTTAACCATCACGTACATTCATGCAAAATACAGCAATGCATGCCTGGTCTTACAAACATAGCATTGTGCCTAGGACCCTGAGAAAGTTCAGACGCTCTCTCTTAAGAAATACACGGACCCTTTTTCTTGCTGTGCGATTTCAGGTCTGGAACCTCAGCCTGTTGCTGACATATCAGGGCTGCCCAGGATAAAAGCAGAACATCTTGGATCGTATTCAAATGTCGACACTAAGCAAGCGCAGGAATTTAGTTGAGTCCAGGTAACTTTGCCCAGTCCCTTCCCGTCCCCCACCTCCAATGTAAACACCTCGCAAAGTGAGTCTTTCGATCCCCCTCCCCGGGGCCTCGACGGCCCTTGGCGTCACGTAGAGACCTTTCCCAGAGCTCGCGGGGTGGAAGCGGCGTCGGGCAGGACCAGACGGACTGGCCCCCAGCCTTTGGTAGACACACCGCCGGCTCGCCGGGCTGGAGAACTTTGCGAAGCGCCCCAAACCGCTCCCGGTTTCCACTTTCAGCCATTTCTCTCCTTCTCCCCTCACCAAGAGCGGGGACGGAGCAAGCCTTCGCCACCTGTCTCTGGCACCCGCCGAGGGAAGACAGGCCAATGGAAAGAGGGCAGAGGTTCACACCCCACCCCCGAACCCCAGCGCCTGGCTGCCCGGAGGTGGCTCCATAGCCCGAGGGAACCGACGCCCCCGGGCCGGCTGCCTGCTCCCTCACGGCACGGGCCCCACCCCCAATCCTTCCGGCGCCCCAGCGCCCACCCACCCGGG
>NW_012113586.1:8676048-8691736 GCF_000951035.1 Colobus angolensis palliatus | reverse complement strand
GTGTGTGTGTCTGTGTGTGTGGAGAGGGGCGCGCGCGTGAGCGGGGGTTGGGGAAACGAGGCAGAGCCTGGTGCGTCTCCCCGGGCGAGTGGAGGAATCCTAGGGTGTGCCTGGAGGTGGCGGAGTGTACCGACGCGGGTGTGAGCGCGTGTGCCAGCGAGGGTGGGCACGGGGGTGAGTGTGGCAAGGTGAGCTGGGTTTGGGGGTGGAGAGGAGCGGCGAGTACGGCGTGAGCGTAAGTTCGGGGGCGTGTGTGGCTGGGGACCCACGGAGAGGTGGCAGGGAGCGCCGGCGTGTGCGCGCGTGGAGTGTGTGTGCACCTAGCTGTGTGTCTATTTCTCGCTGACTGTCCACAGGGCAGCAGCACCTGCTTGAGACCAAGCCCGGCCACCCGGCGAGGTGGGGCCCCCTACCGCGCAAGCTTCGCGGCTGGTCCCCGGCTCTCAGCTCCGAGTGCAGAGGCTGAAGAGGTGCCCAGGGGACACACTGCCTCTAACACCACGTATGAGCCAGTCTCCTCTCGGAGGGCGAAGACACCATCGGAAGGTCAAGATTCGCCCTCCTATTCCGCCACGTCTACCCACTACCCACACCCAGAGTCTGGACTTGAAAGTGTGAACTCTCACCCGAGCCGGTCCCCTTCCAACGGAGCCCGCTCAGCTCCTCAGTCCCTCCCTGAAGCCCATGGGTCCCCACTGTCCCGTGCCTCGTCGACCCAGGATGGGGAGTGGGAAGGTCAGCATGTGCCCACAGGGCCAGGTGTCCGGCCCAGATTCCCACCCTCAGGGCGGCGGCGCGCAAAGGGCGCAGTCCCCGACGCTGGGCGGACCCGCGGCTCCGGCTTTCCCGGTGTCTCCAGCCTCGGTGCCCGGAACCCCCGATCTCGGCCTTGCGCTCCGGAAGCGAGGCAGCTCGGTGCCCCAGCAGGGACGGGGAACGGTTGGCTTGAGAGATCACATTTCTGGGTGTGGAGAGGTGGGTGCCGAGGCAGAGAAATGCAAAGTGCGTTGTGACCGCGGGGGTGTTCTAGACTGCGAGGGTGTTCTAGACCCTAGCACAATTGTAGACCCAGGGCTGGAAAATGACCTCCCTGAATCCGGAACGGAGCTTCTGGCTTGTGAGAACCCCTAGCCCTCTTCCAGATGAAGGAGTGGGAGTCGGTAATTGTGGTCTGGGCCCTTGTGGGCCCCTGGCACCTTGGAGTATCTCATTCACTCACTCTCAGTTTTTCCGGAGCCCCCTTCAGTCTGTCAGTTTAAAAGGTACACAATTGGCCCTTCAGGAGGTGGGCGTGGGCTCCATTAGCGTTTGCCAGGAGTCCCGGAGCTGTGTGGGATTTGCATACAGTAATAATGATTAACAACACTGCCACTCCCTGGCAGACAGGGGAAGAATTCAGGGAAGGCCCTGGCGCTGCTCCCACCTCCCTCCTCCCTTCCCCCTGGGGAAGGGCTAATTTTCTGGCAACTGCACACCTCAGTTCTTCTGACCCCGGGGAGAAAGTGCCTCGGGTCCTGGGTGATCACTACTCAGGAGGCGGGGGCACTTTCCTTCAGTCCTCCATCCCATGTTCAGGTCGGGAAAGTGAAACCCATATTTTATTTCTGCCCAGGTTTGAACTCCTATACATTCTCACTGTTGTTTAGCATCTTGGGGGCAGCTCAGGGGTTGAGTCTTCCTCACTGTTTGGAGGCCTCAGGAGACAGTTGGGGACATCATTTTTCCTCAGAAAGTCAACTAACGGGACAGTTGTGGCCTCCTGAGACTCGTAAGCTCCGTTTGAAGACTAGACACTGGTCCAGACACCTGCCTCCTCTTTCCTCATAAGCTCATAACTCATTGCTTAAGTGTGGTAGCTGTAGACTATTCTCTCCTTTCTGTCTTAACCATCTAGGGAAAATAGGAAAGACTGGGATTTCTAGTCTAGGCCAGTGTGGGTTTTGTTTACCAGCCCTTCCTACAACCAGGTGATCTGCAAAATGAGAGCAAGAGATGGGAAGAAAGGAGGCCTTTTGGCTCTGGCAGCTGGAGTAGCCCTACTACCCAGGAGATGCTGTCCCTCCTACCAGTCCCCAGTCATCTATTGCATCTTTCCAGCACTGCCTGTTCTCACCTTCCCCCTCTGCCTCTGGTCCTGGCCTGGCCGGGATTTTCACTTGCTTTTCCCCCATGACACGGCCGCTTTTCCTTTAACTCTCAGCTTCTATTTAAAAAGCTAATTTGGGAGCTTGTCGATGCTCCCAATTCAGACATTTTAAATAGGAACTGAAAGTCAGGAGCTGCCAGGGCACTAGATTTCCTCCCGTTGCCACCAGCACAGCTGAGGCATTTGTTCAGTCACTCCTCTGGCCCTGGCCGTGTGTGTCTGTGTGTGTGAGCAACCGCGAGCTCAGGGTGTATTTCAGGCTATCTTTTCTATTTAAAGATGGTGCTCCTATGGATGACTATTCTTTCTCTGTGTGTGTGTGTCCTTTCCAAGCTGTGCACACATGAGGATTCTTCTTTAGTCCTGTGGCTCTGGCCGGTATTTGCAAAGCTTGTCACTGTGTGGACTGTGAGGGTAATAGGCAGCCCAGCTCAAAGTCGGCTGCTTCTTTCCTGACGTGCCAGGCTGGTGTGTCTGCGTGGCTGTTTCCCAGGGCTGCTCTGTTCAGGGTCTCTCTTTGAAGCTTATGCCTCATATGCCTCAGGGTGTCCTTAAGGGTCACTCCCACCCTCACTGCTTATAGCTGTCCTATTTTAGCAATCTGCCCCATGCTGGGACAAGAATTTTGGGGATGGGCTGTACGTCTGAGGGTTACAGCCTTTCTACATTTAGGGTGCTATGTACCTTGGAAGTAAAAAGCACACACTTTGAGGTGAGACTGCCTGGGTTTGAACCTGCCTCTGCTGTTAATTACCTGTGTGATCATGTGGAAGGTACTTAATCCCTCTGTGCCATGATTTCTTCCTCTCTCAAATGGCAATAAATAATACTGTCTACTTTATAGGTCTGTGAAGATTAAATGAAGTAACACAGACAAAGTGCTTAGAATCGTGCCTGGAACATGGGAAGTACAATATAATTGTTGGTTGTTGTTGTTCAAGGTAGGAGTGGTGCAGGCAGGAGGTGCAAAGAAATCTGTCTGAGGAGGAAGATAGAACTGCCAGATTGTACACAGAGACACATATAGTCACTCACCCACCCATGCATGTAACAATAAAAATGCCAGGCCACAGCCCACAGGGAGTCAAGTTCACCTTGCTGAGATAGCTGATTCTGTAAGTCCTAGAAAAGGGAGATTTCTGATGAAGGAATAGAGGAAGAGTCTAGGGATAAAGATGAGGAAGGGGCTTGACCATGTCAGAAACCCATGGAACATTTCTAGGGAGCCGATTTTATGCTAAAGAGTAAGTCCCAGGGCCTTCCCTATCCATGTGGTCCCAGCCTCCCTTATTTAACCACTGAAAGCAAGGCTTTGTGAAAGTGAGCTCCAGCGAGAAACTCAGCAGGGTGGCACCTTGTTCTCCCTGAGGATCCCCTTCGGTTTGGGATACTCTCACTTTCATACTGCCATTGCCTTCTATCCCTTATTCCCATAGCTGGGCGTGTGAGCTTTTATTCAGTTGCTATTAGAGTTTATTTCACCTCAGTTCGTGAGCATGTAAAGAAAGAAGATGGGCCCACAGGAAGTTGCTAGCAGGAAGAGGAGCTCTGAAGGACAGGAGGCTGTCCAAGGGATGAAAGCAACATTGCAAATGCTCGGCTTAGCATATCAGCCGTAAGTTGAGAGGCCACCATATGTTGGGCTCCTTGCTAGATTTTCCATAATCCTGCACTGTAGATATTACCATCATTTTATTGATAGAGAACCCTGAAGGTAGCTGGTGGAGAGGGACACTCCAGAAGGATGTGAGGCTGTATAGCTAGATTGGAGCTCTGACCTCTCCCTTTTGCCACTATCCCAGGATCCTTGGTTTCCCTGCTTCTGAAAGTAGAGTATCCTCCTCAGTCAGATAGAGGGGCTTCCCTAAGAGGACACTCTTGTCCTCTCCTGTGTTTGGCCTCCATAAGTTAGGTGTGGGGTTGACATAGTTTGAATACTTGTCCCCTCCAAATCTCATGTTAAAATGCAATCCCCAGTGTTGGAGATGGGCCTAGTGGGAGGCGTTCGGGTCACGGGAGCATATCCCTCATGTATGTCTTGGTGCCCTCCCCATAGTAATGAGTGAGTTCCTGCTCTATTAGTTCACGTGAGAGCTGGTTGTTGTAATGTGTCTGGCACCTCCCTCCTCTCTCTCTTGTTCCCTCTCTTGCTATGTAACACATCTGCTTCCCCTTCCCACCCACCATGAATAAAAGCTTCCTGGGACCTCACCAGAAGCAGATGCTAGTGCTGCGTTTGTACAGCCTGCAGAAACCATGAGCCAAATAAATCTGGACTAATACAGGGGTGGAGGCTCAGTATGTCCAGGGTGGGGATGCACCCTATTTTTCTTCAGGGTGATTTCTGCCTGAGGAATTCCAAAGCGTGGGGGTGGCTTGGCTTTCTCTAGTTTCCCAAGGTGGGGTAGGAGGTGGTGGCATAAATACTGAGGAGCTTTGCCCCAGTCTCAAAAGGCCAGGGCTTTGCCTGCTAGGTATCAGCCCAGGTTGTCCAGCTTCCAGGCCAGGAGACGCTGTTCAACATTGGTGGCCCCAATGGCTGAATGCTCACAACTTCTAGTTCAGATGCTTCTCGTCCCTTTCTGAGGGTGGACAACTCTTGCTTCCTGCAGCCCTAAGTCCATTTTGGAGGCCAGTAGTAGCCTGGACGGTCATCTCATTGATCAATAAACTTAGACCAGTTACGGCAAATGAGAAGCCATCCAAGTTACTGGGCTCCAGTGGAGCTTCCGAAAGTCAGCCCTTCCAGTGGACCTTCTGCCAGCCTGACCGCTGCTCCAACCAAGGCAGCTCCTGAGGGAGGCAAAGTCCAGGTGGAGGGTTTTCTGCTGATCAAGACCTCCCTTGGAGGGAGATGCAAGGGAAGAAATAGAAGGGAAGAGAAGGAGGAAAGCAAATACGGGACGGGGAGACAGGTACTGGGAGTTGGGGGAAAAATCCTAATCATTTGTTTAGTTTCTTGCTAGAAAATCTGGAGAAGGGTGAGTGGAGGCTGGGGATATAACTCTTAGGTGCAGTGACTTGTTTTCTGCTGGTGGTTTCTTTTGCTTGTGTACTAATGTTTCCCAGGTTTCTGTCCTGGGCCTTCTTCGCTTCTCTCTCTGCCCTTTGCCCTGGAGAGTTGATGCAAGCCCATGGTTTCAAGTTTATTCAGATGCTTATGATTTCTTCCTGCATTCTTCTGGCCCCAGTAATGATCCACCGTGCATCTCCATCTTTGTACATAGGCACCTCTATGCTTCATCTCACCAGCAGCCTTAATCCTTCTGCAATCAATTGTTTCCTCTAAAAAACCCTGTTCCTATCATGGTATATCCCCCACTTTCTTTCCAGCCTTACCTTCTTCTACTTACTCACATCTTTCTGGCATGTAGATCTTTTCTTCATTACCTGCAAAATCTCATATCTTCATGCCTTTGTACATGCTGCACCCTCTTCCAGAAATGCCTTTCACCACTTCCTATTTCCTTTGTCTTCCTAGCAAACTTCCACTTAGCCTCAAACATTAAATACCCTAGACAAAAGTCACATAAGTATTGGTAAAGTCCTCCCCCACATCCTGGGATGAACTAATCATTCCCCACTTTGGATTTTCAGTCCTTCCTGCGTACCTCAAATATGGTTCTTATGACCTGTATGGCCTTGTTTTCTGCATGGTGGTATCCCTCTCTGGACTTCAAGCTGTTTAAGGCAAGGACCGTCATCTTAGCCATTTCTGAAGCCTAGCTCAGTGCTTGGCACATTGCAGATGTTCGATACATTTGCATTAATAATTTATTTTAACTTTAATTTACGTGGCTCCCTTGATTGTATGTAACTGGGAATATGCAATTAATTTGTCAACTGGTTGGTCTCCATGTCCTATGTGATTGATCTTAAGCACTAGCATGAGGACAGAAAGAAAGAATGAGGGTGTTCGATTTTCAGCTGATCCTAGATGAAAAGAGCCCCAAAGCCCCCCTCCTCCAGTGGGGAGGAAAGGAAAGGCTTTTCGTATCTACAAAGTGAGCCCTCAGTCGATGCTGCCTGCAGAGACCTTGCCAGTGTTCTTTTCTTGAACCAGATTGGTTTTCAGAGAACTCTTTTCTTTGCTTTCTGGCAGAATGTCAATCACATACTCAGAATATCACCTCCTTGGGCACAGCCAGGGCATGGTCCATTGAAAATGTTCCTGACTGCCTGAGGCTGATGGCTCACCATAAAAGCCAAAATGGGGACCTGTCAAAAATGTATTAGCCAAACTATGGCTTGGCTCAGGAAGATGCCAAGACCAAAGGCTGCTGAACTTTACGTATAAACTTGCATGAAAAGCACATCACTGATCTGAGACAGTGGAGGCTTAGTGGTGAGAACATGGGCTCTGGATAGACCTGGTTTCAAGTCTTGGCTCTGTCATGCACCAGCTGTGTGAATTTGGGCAAACCACTTTTTTTCTCTGATGCTCAGTTCCCTCACCTAGCAAAAAGGGTTATAATGATGGCATCAACTCATAAGGTTCATGAGAACTGAGTTAGATAATGCATACACATGTTTCATATACAATAAAAAATAAAAATGTTGGCTGTTTTAATATTGTCACTGAGTCTACATGTGTCTGAAACTAGGTCTTTTAAATCCTGGGTACAGCTTTACAAGCAGTATTGTGTAGTTTAGACAGATCACCTGAGTTCTTTCTATGTAATTACTGTTTCTACTGAACCTTGGTAAATGTGTGAAATCAGAGAAGTCTGTCCCTAGATACTCCCCTCACCCCAGGGGCTCCTCTCTCCATTCTGTGCAACCCCATTTCTGTAGCCTTGAGCTTCAGCCCATTTCTCTCCATTTCCTCTTCATTAACAAGAACTGATAAAATTATTTGAACTGATATGTAAGTGACCATCTCATCCAGAGATACAGTATTCACATTTTAGTAGGTCAGTGTCTTAAGCCAAGGCAGTGAAATAGAGTGGATGGTACTTCAAGCATTCATCAAAGTAATGGGGAAAGTTTGTGGTCCCAGGAGACTCTTCCCAATTCCACAGAGTCCTGCCCATTCATAAAACTGGTACTATTGATGCATTATAAGCAAGGTGGTCCGTGTTTGAATTCTGCAGCTGGAAAATCAAGTCTCCAGCTTTTGCAAAAGTGTTGTAATAGGGAAATTTGGGCACTCATTTTATATACCAACCTCTTCTTAGTAAACAGACGCAGCTCATGAGCACCAAGGCCTTTCCGGCATTGCACATCTATGATACTTATACTCAAGTGCATTTTTTTCTTCAGAGCTCAAGGCTAGAGTTGGGTGTTTTTGCCTCACTGGGTTTGCAGGAGACTCAGCTACAAAGTCATTAATTGCTTTGGTGAATCAACAAGTAAAGAAAGACAGTCCAGCTATTGTCCCCACACTGCAAAATCATAAGAGACTTCTGGACTTCTCTGCAAAATCCTCATTAAAGATGAGTCCTCATGGCTCTTACAGAATTCTTTATTATGTTCTTTGAGCTGAGACTGCAAGATAAAGAAAGAAAAAAGGGAAATAACTAAATTTGTTATCAAGAAAAATTTCAAACATATACAAAAGGTGAAAGAATTGTATAATATACACCCATGAACATGTCATTTAGCTTTGAAAGTTACCAACTCATGGCCAATCATTTTTCATCTGTACCCTACTCACACACTCCCCTACCATAATTTTGAAACAAATTCCAAATATAATTTCATCTGTAAATATTTCTGTGATTGCACCTTTGTTATATCCAACAAAATCCATCTCTCTAAAAGAGAAGTCATTCTTTCCGCCCTCCGAGATGCTAAGAACATTTGGCCAGTACCCGCATACATGCCCAGGAGTGGTCCCTGGGTTAGGCAAGCTTGAGGGTTTGCTGAATGCTGTCCAAAGTTTGTCCTTTTCCTTGGGTAAAAAAAAGAACCCATAAAATGTCTGGTAGAGGTGCAACTATGCGAACCTTTTTTTTTTTTTGTCAGCAGAGATGATGCTCAATAGCTGTGATGAGATCCACGCTGAGAGAAGAGTCATGGTCATGAATCCCGCTGGATTCATCATTTTCCACATACTTTACTTCATTTAGCTTTCACTAGTTCTCATGTTGGTTCCATTTTACAGATAAGAAAACTAAGACCTAAGGTCACACAGCTAGTAGTTACTTGTGGCAGAGACTGACTAAATGCTAATCAAATTCAGTTCTTCTTTTCTGTAGATACAGTTAGATTACTTTCCCAGGTTCTCTTGCAGTTAGGTTTGGCCATCTGACTAAGTTCTAGCCAAAGTAATATAGGCCAGTCCCATAAAAAACATCTAGGGCAATTTAGCATGTTCTTTCTCCATCCACTAGCTGAATGGAAAGAATTTCAAGGGCTTAGAAGAGACAGAGCCACAAGAACGAAGGAACTTGGGTCGCTGGGTGACTGTGTGAAGTAGAGATCCCTCCCAACATTCTGTGAACTGTGAAATACGCAAAATAAATAAATAAATAAATTTTTATTATGCGAAACTGCTGAATTGTGGATGACACATGTTAAAGTAGTAAAGCCTACCCTGACCAATACACTGGCACAGATGGGATTTAAATTCAATCTGACTATGCCAATGTCCAAAGTCTTCCCCTAAACCACACTGCCTCCAGGCACAACAAATAAGAATTGCTTATAAGAATCACCTACATGCTCAGCATGTGATAGGACTGTCTTCAAGGAGACCTTGCATCTTAGATTTGTGCTAATATGATAGCCACTAGCCACATGGGGCTGTTTAAATTAAAGTTTAAATTAATTAAAATAAAGTTAAAAATTCAGTTTCTTAATTGCAGGCTCACGTTTCAAGTATGTAGTAGTCTCATGTAGCTAATGGCTACCATGTTGGAAATGTGCAGACAGAACATTTCTGTCATCATGGAAAGTTCTGTTAGATAATGCTGTCTTAGATAGACCTTCATTCACAATACACCCTTCCTCAGACCCCCACAGAAAAGCTGGAAGAAGCTAGGGATGCTGCTTACGAGAGGGCGGAGGGTAGCATAGCCAGCAATCAGATTATCATAGATATAAAAGCCTCTCCCCTGACCTGGACCTTGGATCTTTTTTCTTACCTTTCCTAGTTAACTCTCAGGCAATCATCCTATGGCCCTCCTGTACTCACTGGTAACATAATTTGGATATGACTTCCTCAAACAGAAGGAGCTCTGTTTGACCCTGTTCTCCAGACAGTCCTGAGAGCAGGGTCCGCACATCATTCCCTCCCCAGCAACTGTGCAGATGCTGAGCATTAGATGCCAAGAGACTGGCATCTGACAGGGCTGCACTTCCTAGCCTGGATTAGGGATATTTCACACAGCAGCCAGAGCGATTTTTCAAAACACATATCCAACAATGTTGCCCATTAGTTGAAATCCTATGATTCTCACTGCCCTCAGAATTGAGTAAACATATCTCAACATGTCTCCTGTTGTTACTGAATCATTGATTACTTCTGCTTTTCCACTTTCTACTCCTGGGCCCCTTGAACCTGGTGTTCCTACCACGTTGAAAGTGCTGCAGTTCTCTAAACTCACAGGTTTGCTTTTACCCCTGAGTGTTTGCTCAGGCTGTTCCTTCTGCAGGGACTCTATCCTTCCCCATGTCTGTTTAGCTAACTCCTACATGTAGGGCTTAGCTTGGAAATACTTCTTCCCCACTCCCACCCCCTTTCCCACTATAGAACGTACCACACTTCCCAGCCATGTTTAGGGAACAGCAGATGTTTTCAGTTCAGGTATCAAAAGCAGAGACTATTTTGTGGAGGTTTTTCTCAAGAGGCTGACCCTTCCCAATCCATCTAAATCATGAGTCTCAGTCCCTCCCTCTTTTCAACACATACACAGGCGCGTGCACACACACACACACACACACGCACATTTCCTATCGACTTAATTCCTCTGCAGAGTCACCGGAGGCAAGTGGAGCCCTGTAAATCTCTCACAAGCTGTAATGCCCAGAAACCTATGCTCCTTGACCCCAGCCAGCCACTGTGAAACAAGTGCTACTAAATCCATGGGCCATGCCCCACTCCCCCTCCTACTTGCCATCATCCCATCATCTGAAAGGGGAGTCTGATATACAAAATAGGGTGTGGCATTCACAATCCAAACTGGTGCCGAGAAGTGCTGCGGGTCTTCACTTCATTGGATTACTTTTATGGGATCGGAGCAGATAGAGGCAGTGACTCCAATGCCTGAGACAACATGACAATAAATTGCCATGGTGGCTCTTCCATGGCTCATAGCTAGTAAATCAAATCTATTGAACAATACATTTACTGCAAATTTAAGAAGCTGTTCTTCCATTTTTTAAGTGTATGTGTTAAATCATGCCCAGAGTCATAAAGAATGGAGACAGCCAGCCTCGGTGTGAAACAACAACAACAACAAAAGAAAACAGCCACAAGCTTAAAGAAGTTAGAAAATGCTAAATTCTTTGTTGATGAGAGAGTGAATACCCTTCCTGATAGCTCCATGGGGCTCTTTTCCCACTGAGACAGGCTAGAATCTCCAAAGTAGTAAGCTAATGACTTCTTAACTAATGCCTGAGTCCATTTTGCAAATACACGTTCAATGTTAGCAGGCTCCGTCTTTGTTCCAGATTCCTGACGTGGACAGAAAAGGAAACACAACAGCCTTCTTAGTGAATTACAGCACTGCTTGTATCAGTGGGATGGTGATGAGGGTCAGGAGAGGGAGTGACTTACTGTTTTTCTCTAGAAGATTCCTTTTCTCCTCATTTCACTCTATTCAAGTGCTACTGAGTTGAATGCAACTCCCAACTCAAGATGCTGTTTTGGTCATGCTTTGCTGTCAGCGTGCTTTGTCTTATCTGTATTCCCCTGCCCAACCTACATGTTAACAGGAATCTGGCAACCTGGCATTCAATAAACGTTTTATTTGAACGGATAGGTCTTTATTCACTAATGTTAGTTCAATAAAAACTTCTTAAACAATTCATTCATTCATTTACACACAAATGTTGAATATGCAATTGCTGTGCCGGGCGTATGGTGGTAAGCAAGATAGATACTGACCTTGCGTTCTTGGAGTACAGCTCATGTTTAAAAAGAAAGACAGACAGTGAATCTGCATTCTGCACTGATGGTTACGCTTACTAAAACCTCATCTGGGGTCAGTGAAGCCTGAGGGGTGACTAAAAGCTAGATTCACAAATTCCCAAAATGATCCAGTGAGATAGAGCTATGATTCCATTTTCAGATGAAGAACTGGAGGCATGCGTCACACAGCTGCAGTAGTGGCAGAGCTAGTATGTGTGATAGGGGTGTGTGTGGACTCTCGGGAAGCACAGGGAGGAGACATTTGGTCCAGCCGAGCTGTCAGGGAAGATGATCTGGAGGAAATGACATCTGAGTGGAGCCTGGAAAGCAGGCAGGAATCTACCAAATGAGTGAGGGAATGATGTGACCACCAGGCAGAGCAAAGACACCAGGGCATGAAACATTACAGCATGTGCCTGGAGTGTGAAGCCAGAGGGAGGGCACATCAGGACCGAGGTGGGGGAAGCAGCCTATGGAGGTCTTGTGTGGCAAGCTTAGGAGGTGGACCCTATTCTGCAGGCCATGATGTGCCACTGAAGGGCTTCAGGCAGATGCATAATGCAGTCAGATCTTGTTTGAAAAAACCACTCTGGCCCGGCCATGTGGAGGATGGATTTGAGGAGGACCAGATGGGAAGCAGGGGGACCAATTAGCAGGCTATTGCAGTATTCCAGGAGAGAGATGAGGAGGGCTTCAACTAGGGCAATGGTACTGGGAATGGACAAGAGGGAACACAAGAGAAATATGTTTGTGGTAAAAATGATCAGAACTCTTGACTGGCTGGATGTAGAGCAGCACAAGAAGGTCCCAGGTCAGGCTGTACTGCCTGGACAAATGACTGTGCTAATCTGGGACACAGGAATGCAAAGCGGAGTTGCTGGGGGTGTAGATGCAGTCCTTCCAGGAAGGAAGGTGGTCATAGTTCTCTCTCAGGGTCTTTTCCAGCCAGAGCTGTTTATGCTGGACTGGAGAGACCTGTCAGCTGGGGACATTCAAGGCCTGAGAGCAATGCAGATCTTCAGAAACAGGCCGGGTTCACCTGAAACAAACTCAACAACTCCTTTGGTTATAGGGGGATAAATTTTCAAAATAAAGGTGAGCAAATCCCAGCATAGCAGGCCACAGAAGCTGAAGGATTATAGAACTACTGATCATGGTTGAGATATAGGAGGAGAGATTAACTCTTGGGTCTCATCCCCCATCATTCTTCTTCCCACCCCCTTCCGGTCCCCCAATCAGCACACGTGTGCACACACATACGCTGAAGCATGCATACGCGCATGTGCATACGCTTTATCATCCTTAAACTTCTCACCTTCCCCCAGACACACCAGGCCTGCCCCACTTCCTCTTTGCACCTGCTGTTCTCCCTGCCTGCAGAGTCTTTCCTCCAAGTTCTCCACTGGGCAAAATTGTTTTCTTCCTTCCACACCAATCCAGATGCCTGGCCTCTCTGATGCCCAGCCCCACTACCCCATGTGGGGTTAATTGTCCTGCCCTCAGTGTCCTCTCCACACTTCCCCCCGCCCCACCCCTGTCAAAGAGCACTTTGTATTGTGTTTCCCTGAGTTCTTTCTTCACTGCCAAGCTGAACTCTTGAAGTCTTGTCAATCTTGGTATCCCCAGCAGTGGCACAAGTTCTGGTCCATCACTGGTGCTCAAAAACTGAGGAATGAGCACATTCCCTGAAGATGGACTAGAATATACCTTCCCTAGCCATGATCTCAAGTTCTTCACTTAAATGAAGGGTGGCGTATTTATTCTCTGGACACGCACATGCCACTGGGAAATAAAGCCTGAAAACACATGAGACGAAGGCTGTAAAGGTGATGCCTACCTTCACTCTCAGTTCTACATGAATAGGTCAATTATTCTTCTGAAATTGGCCCTTATATTTATCCCCACTTTACAGATAAGGGTTCCACCCTCAGGGAAGGCAACAGCTCTTTTGGACTAAAATGATCAAAGACTTGTTTAACATCTTTCAAGGGAAATGAGTAGGTAAATGAGAACACCAGCTGTCTGGGGTTTGGTTCTTACAGAGATTCCCCACGCTGACCACAGTTGGTGGGCCCAGATGAAGCCCCCCCAGAGAGCAAAACCTTCAGTTGTTTGTCAGGTGGCCTGTGCAGTCCTCTGGGATTCTTATTGGCTTCAGGAGCAGGAGGGGGACTGACCACTATGAACCAATTTATTAGCCTCCCAAGAATTATCTCTGCCTGCCTCAGGCTGGGCACCTCAACTTGACAAAGTTGATGCTCACAAGCAGGGCAATAGACAAGGGCCAGGAGTAGCTGGAGACTGGAACCATCATCATTATGAAATCAATACCAGCAATGACAGCAACAGAAACTCTTCCCTGACATTTACTATGTGCCATACAGTGTTCTAAGCCTTTCTCTGGATTTGTATTTTATAGTCCTTACAATGTTTCTCTGAAGTAGGTACTGTCATTCCCATTTATCAGATGAAAAAACAGAGGTGCAGAGAAGTTCAGCAATTGACTTAAGATCAGATAGCAGAGCTGGGATTTGAAACCAAACAGTGTGATTCCAGAGCTGCTATTCTTAAATATTATGCTGCAGGGAAGTGCAGAAGGCAAACCAGTACCTTGACCTTCCATAGAAGGGCACACTAGGAAATAAGAAGCCAGCATTTGCTCTTACTCTGACCCCCATACACCTCCAGGCTGTCCAACTCCAGGCAGGGATGAATGTCTGCTCCTTGCTAGGTTAGAGCTCTGCAGAGTCCAGAAAGTACAAGTGAGCTGGAGAATGCTGGGCGGATGAGCTGGGTGCCCCTTTACCCTCGGCCTTGCAGCCATGGCCTTCAGATTGCTGCCTCTCCTGGGTGCCAGGATTGCTGCTGTCTGGAGCCTAATCTCCATTCTGGTGGTTTTGGTTGCTATGGTAATTGAATTCACTTAAAGTTGTCTCCAATCTAGTCTGTCTACTTCTTTCTGCCCATAACCTGGAAGGGCACAGGCCCAGGATGGAGGGCAAGAAGGATAAGGGATTGCTGCCCTGGGAAGCCTACATGTTTTTCCTGATCCAGAGATCTTCCTCAGTGGCAAACAGAAGAGAAAATCACAAAGAAATGTTTATTGCAAGTCTCTCTCCATCTTCTTCTTTGCTGCCTTAGCTCCTTTCTGCATAGACGCATTGGAGTTAGATGGGCTGGAAAGGCAGGGACTGGCACAAGGTACTCTGAGAGCCTCTTCCATTCTTCAGTGTTTTGTTACTCGTTCAACAAACACTTACTGAAGGTTGACTGTATTCTAGGCTGCTTGCCTAGACAGGGGTCTCTCTGGGGTCAGTTCAGGATCCAGAGCCACAGGGAATGTCCCCTGACAGCACATGCCTGTGTGGCTACCACTCAGATTTCAGGAGAATGGCCAGCTGGGCCAGACCCTGACAGGAAGATTAGGGACTGTGGGACATCTCCCTTTCCTCCTTTCTCTGCTAGAGGGAGATTCATCACACAGCTTAGGGCTGCTGAGCAAGTGGAGAGGAATCAGAGATCCTAGAAACTAAGCTGCAGAGGAATAGGACCGTCCCTGGATGGGACCTGAGGTGCAAATAATACTCATTTTCTCCACCATTCTAATGCAAAAAGAGTTTTGACACATAAGACAAATGACAAGAATGGAAACCCATACCAAAGAGCTGCCTGAGGGGTGTGTAGGAATGGCATTCCCTTCCCCTGACCACCGCCACTTTGCTTGGATGATAAGGGAGTGGGGATAAGAAGGTTATAGTAGATTATAGGTGACTGTGTGTTTGCAAGTCTCAGTCAGAGAAATCTCTGTGCAGAGTCAAGGTAGGAAATAAACTAAAATAAGGAACCTGGAACATCAGTGTGGGGCAGTTCTGTTTGGGACAGGTGAGTGAGGTGCCTGGTGTATTCAAGGTCAGGTGCCCGATAGGCAGAAAGAAGTGTATTTCTAGCACTTGGGAGAGAATTGCTCGTTAGAAATGCGCATGTGAGAATCATCAGCCTAGAGGTGACAGCTGAAGTTGTGAGAAAAGACGACATTGCCCAGGAAGAAGATGCAGAGGAGGGATGTGAGAGGAGGCAAGCACAGCTCCTTGGAGAGTGGTCAGAGGCAGGGCAGTTAGTGTCTTTTAGGAAGCAAGAGAGAGGCCTGGAGTCAGTGATTGGTAGGAAATAGTTAGTAGTACACATATTGTGTGGGCTTCAGGGAAGATGCTGCTGAGAGAGTTGTGGAAAGTCGGGCTAGTGCAGTGGCTGTCAAATGTGAAAATGCATCATGATGACTGGAGGCCTTATTACAACACAGAGGGCTGGACCCCACCCCCAGAGTCTCTAATTCATTAGGTTGGAGTGGAACCCGGGAATTCACCTACCTTCCTTCCTTCCTTCCTTCCCTCCCTTTTCCTTCTTTCTTTCTTTCTTTCTTTCTTTCTTTCTTTCTTTCTTTCTTTCTTTCTTTCTTTCTTTCTTTC
>NW_012113586.1:8648148-8675988 GCF_000951035.1 Colobus angolensis palliatus | reverse complement strand
TTTTTTTTTTTTAACAGAGTCTCCCTCTGTCCCCCAGACTGGAGCAATTGTGGATTCTGGCTCACTGCAACCTTGACTTCCTGGACTCAAGGAATCCTCCCACCTCTACCTCCTAATGTACTGGGATTACAGGCCAGGCATGAGCCACCAACTGGGCTAGAATTTACATTTCTAACAGGTTCCCAAATGCAAGTTGATGCTGCTGGTCTAGGGACACACTTTGTGAACCAGTAAAGTGATAAACCTGCACTTGAGAAGGTTCAAATTTCATTTCACCCACCCTTTATTGTGGCCCAAGTGGGACAGGATGGGAGAAGATGCTGGGCTTTGGTTAAAGAGCAGAAGTGGAGAAAAAAAGATGGAGAGTGCAAGGCAGTTCCTTGGAAATAGAGTGGATACTGAGGGAACATGATGACACAGAAGGGGGATCGCCTGAGGGACACAGCCACGGCCATGACTGTGGATCTGTGATTTTGAGTTGTGTAAAGAGATCAATGGTGAGTCTGACAGATGGGAATATGGGGATTACAGCCAGCCCCACGGTTCTGTTTGGAGTCCTGGATGAAAGCCTACCACGGTTCTGTTTGGAGTCCTGGATGAAAGCCTAGAGTCTCCCTTCTAGAGCGCCTCATCCCTCGGCCCTCTCCTTAGCCCCTCTCTTCTAACCTTCTAGGATTATTGCCAGACTCTGGGCCCCAGGCCTTCCCAAGCAGAACAGAGGCAGCTGCCTCATATCCTGTGTCATCTCTCACTGGGGTTGCTCTGTGGACAAGAAGACCTGGTACTTTTTTCATTTTCTTTCCAAGACTCCAGATCAGGCACTTTGAGAATGCTGTGAGGAGGCTCCTGACCTCAATGCCAAACACCCTCTTGAGACTGAGCCACCCTGCCAGGGGGGAGGTGCAGAACTTGAGTCTTATTTTCTCTCAGTGGAGCGAGTCCATAAAGAAAATCCAATTCATCGGTGTCCAAGAGAACATTACCAAGATAGACGAGACACCATGGGCAGTATTTAATTATGAGCAGGCACAGCAAATAGGAGGGACGCAATAAAAATGCTAATCAGGGAGGAAAAAAACAGACTTCGTTTTCAGCTAAGCTCATCTCTTCCCCCGCCATTTCCAGCCCCCAGATGAGTGCCGCAGACCAGGTTCTGAATGTGACTTGGTGACAGGTGAGTCCATTTTAGCCCCCTCACCCCTACCTACTTCTTCCTGCCTCCATTGTCCCAATCTCCTAGTTCCTAGAAGATCCAGTCCAAAAAGAGGGAGACTGGCTTTCCCTTGCAAGCACACAGTTTCCGCTTCAGCCAGGGAGAACTGGCAGGGAACTTAGAGAGAGAATGAAGTTATTTTTCAGGGCTCAATTCCATGTCCCAGGGAGCACTTTAAGAAGGAACAATCTCCCCCTCTCAGTGGCATATCCAGAACTTGCATGAGAAGGGAGGGAGACCAGCTAAGTGCCCCCTGACAAACCTGAATTTAATGTGTTGGGCTTAGTCTCTGGCCTGTTCCTAAGTGGCTCAGGCAATCCAACTGCAAGCCACTTGGGATGAGCTTGGGGGCATTCAGCCAGGCCCAAAGCAGATTCTCAATTCCTTTCAACTTGGCTGAGCTTGATGCTGAAATATGGTTTAGGAATTGCAGGCCATTACTGTCTCCCCCCAATTTGGCAGACTCCTCATGTAGCCAGATCCTTTGGGTCACTATATCCTTCCTTACTAAAGCTCAACTTTTCACACTGCTGCCAGGCAGATTTATTTCTCTAGTTTTGCTTGGTTGCTGGGCTGCCTGGATCCCAAGCCTCATGCTGCTTTTGGGTAAAATTTGCTTGTTTTTGCAGCCCTCAGTATTCCGATTCAGTCCAGGCTCTTTCCCTAAGTTTGTTTCTTCTGTTTACTGGGCATACCATTCATCCTGGCTGGTTTCCATGCAATTTCCTTGTCACTTGATTGATCTCTCTCTGGTCTTCTCAAATCTGTATGCAGCTTGAGGTCTTCCCAACATCACCAAGACAGGACCTGGGCTTGAGGACCATCTGGCATCTCACTCTGGATCACCTCCCTTCCTTCCATGACTCAGGGAGAAAAAACCCAGGCCTTAAACTCCTAGTTAACGGCCCCTTCCTGGAAAAGTATCTGTTAGATTAAAAGTTCACATACCAGCTTAGCTACTTAACTGGTATGGAACCCTAGACAAGCTACTTAACTTCTCTGTGCCTCAGTTTCTTCATCTAACCAATGGAGATGACATTATCTTCCTCATATTTATTATAAGAATTCAGTGCAAACACACGTAAAGCGATTAGAAGAGTGCCAGTCACATAATAAACATTCAGAAGGGGTTAGCTATCATCAACGTCATCATCATCATTATTATTATTGTTATAACATTTATTATTAAAGTCAATGATTATCTTATTTGCCCGTATGTCCAGGTACTTGGTAGAGTGGCATAAACAAACATGCAATAATCATTGAATGAATGAATGAATGAATGAATGAATGAATGTTCATTTAAGCTAATTGTTTCAAAGACATTACCGGTCACAGGAAAATCTAAAGAGAGGACCTATGATGACAAGGCTTTACACGTAAGTGGCTAATGGTGTGATTTCAGGCATGTGTGGGAAAGGGATTTTGAGTCAGTGGTTCTTTTCACAATCTCCTTCATATTGAGTCACATAGTTACTAGAAACATAACTAGGCCTGATTTTCTGGTCACCCATGAATCTTCTATGGGTGATCAGGACAGAATCTTGACTGGAAAAAAGTTATGCAATTCAGAGGCGATAGGTAAACCAAGGCCTGAGAGCCGTGCCGGTCCCCACACTGATACTACACCCTGCCATGGACAGTGTGCTTTCATAGGGGTTATCCCACATGCTTCTCAACAGATGAATGAGTAGGTTGGGACCTTTATTCCTCTTTCTTTCTCTCTTTCTTTCTTTCTCTCTCTCTTTCTTTCTCTCTCTCTCTTTCTTTCTCTTTCTTTCTTTCTTTCCTTCCTTCCTTCCTCCCTTCCTTCCTTCCTTCCTTCTTCTCTTTCTTTCTCTTTCTTTCCTTCTTTCTTTCTTTCGTTCTTTCCTCTCCTTTTCTTTTCTTTGAAAATATATTCCTATTTTAACATGGTTCAACTAAATGTCACCAATTCCCTGAGTAACATTCCAGAGATATTTTATGCATATACAAGCAAATACACACATATTTTTTCTCTCCCCTCTCCATGAATTGAAAGCTTGCCTTACACACCATCATGCACCTTGCATTTTTTCATTTAATATTATACTTTGGAGCTTATTCTATATCAGTATATGTAGGCTTACATCATTCTTTTTGGTGGCTGCATAGTATTGTATTATAGAAATTAGTTTCTTTAACCAATTTATGTTGTTTCCAATTGTTAACCATTACAAATAAAACTGTAATGAATAACCTGTGGGTAAGTATACCGGTAGGATATATGGGAGTGTATGTGAAGATAAATTTCTATGACAGGAATTGTTTGGGCAAAGGCTTTATTCATTTGTAAATGTGATAGTTATTGACAAATTGCCTTTCATAAATAGCCACCTTCTTTTAGTTATAACAAAACAGGAGCTTAAAGAGGGTGAGTGACTTGACTAAAGTTGTATGGATTGTACATAAAGCAACTGGGACGATAACTAAGGTTTGTTGAGCATTAGGGCTCTCTGGGCCCATGAACTCAAAGAAATGGGAACATCTAAGATATATCCTACAGATTGCTGAGCTCTAATACAATCTATACCTTCATATATTAAACATTGAGCACTGTGGATTCAACTTTGAGAAAACCACGGTCCCTACCCTCAAGCAATCTCAAGTCTAGAAGGGGAGAGAGACCAAAACAAAAGAAGTAATTTCAGTTTAGCATGGTGGGATAAGGCTGAGATACAAGGTGATATAATGAGAACATGGGAAGGGATCCTGATCAGCTTTGGCTTCCTGGAGGAGGAGGCATTGTAGGTGACATTGAATAATCTAAAAATGCCCTTTGTAACATTAATTATGACTTGCCTCTTGTTCAACTCTCACTATTTCCTATACCAACCTTCTATCAAAGTTATTAATAAGTAGCAAAATAAATTGCTTTGTGAAAGCATGGTATAGTTGCAATAATAGTAAGAGAGTCTACTGTATTCTGAGTTCCCACTGTATGCCAGACACTGCTTTCTGGCTCCATATTAACTAGCAGTGTGATGTTGGTCAGGTTACATCTCTTATGTGCAACTAAGGCCCCATTACTGAAATGAAAAGTTGACCAGATGATCCCTAGCTTCCCAGCCCCAGCAGTTCTCTCACATGCTATGGCTCTATCTCTTCTAAAATCACTGAAGCCTCTGCTGGGAGATAATGGACAAGGAAATGGCTAGGAGTAGGGCGTCAGGGAAAAGGAGTAAAAGGACTAGAGATAGTCCTCAAACTGGCAAATCAACCTTGGGAAATTCAATTTTGAGCGAAGATAATGCATATGCCACGTAAATATTAATACTGAAAACACCTTACTGTTATATTTTTTAAGTGCTTTCATATGTTATTTCATGTGTTCTTCATAACAATAATGTGAAGGAGGGAGTTAGGGAGGTGGGTAACTGAGGCAGGGCCAAGGGAGGCTAATCAGCCTAAGTCCCATGGTGAGGCAGTGGTGCAGCCTGGGCTAGAACCCTGGACTTTTATCCTGATACAGGACTAGTTGAAGTTAGTTGAAGTTCTGTTTTTCCATAAGGCAAAATTCTGGTTGGGAGCAATCCAAAATCCCGAAGACCTCCAGAAGGCTGCACTTAAATGGCCTTTGTGGTGCTGCTCCCACCTCCTTCACTGTCCTCCCAGCAGCATGATAAGCCTTTCCCTGGGTGCTGGAGCTAGACTTTTATTTCCAAAGAATGAGTCAAGTGAGTGGTTTTGGTGACTCAGCACCAATTGATCTGGCTGCTGGGCCTGCTCTGGCCTTTGAGTCAGCTGAGTAGGATTTCTACCTGGCTCTAGTGACCAGGCTGGACATCCCTGATAATCTGCTTCACCCCCTTGCTCCTCTAAGCCTGGGTCCTGCCTTGCTGTTCTGAGTCCTCCCTCTCTAGGAGTTCAGCCCTGCCCTTGAACCTATCCTGATGCTGATTTCAGAACCTCCACCCTGAACCACTGTACACTGCTTATTTCTAGATCCCCTTTTCTGTGCTCTATTCAATAACTAGACACCAACTACTGGACCTCCCTGATGCTGACCACCAGTTAGGGTGTCTGTCTAGCTCCCATGATGTGTTTTCCAAATAATTACCTTTGCTTAGTGGGCTGACTGCCTCCCATTGCTGCTAGGTTTGCCCCTATGCTGCTCACCCACCACAACGGATAATGCTCCAATTCCACTCTGGGTGATCTGGCAGTCTGACTGTCTGGAAGCTCTAAACTCTGTTTCAATAGCCACCCTCCACCTCCACCCCATCAAAGCTGGAAGCCAGTAGGCTGGGTATCCTGAAGCAAGATCCCCGTCTTTGTGGGGCCCTATGGACCCATCTATGGAAGTGCCTGCTAGGTTCCCTTTCCTTACAGGTATGAATAAGAACACAGCCACTTTGGGCCCCTGGAGGGACGGCTCTGTCTGAAAACAGACGTGATTACTATTTCCATCACCATTATAATCCTTTAATCACACATTTGCAGCAGAGAGCCTGGGCAAGGTGAGTCCATTTATATAAACAGCAGGAAAAAAGGAGACTCTGTGTTATATGCCAACCAGGCTTAGTGGAAACGTGGCAATCGCTAGCCTTTCATGAGCAGAAAAATGAATAATCTAGGTTTTTATCCCCAAACAGCTCACATTCAAGCCGCCAGACTTGTGCTCATATTATGAAGGCTTTGACAAAACCATATTACACCCTTTTATGCTGGCCTGAGCTCTGGGCTGTCAGTGGGCTGGAAGGCATGGAAGGACAGGTCTCTCTGGGCACCTAACAGTCCCTGAACAAAGACTCTCCTATGTATTTGGCCCTGGGTTGCTGGAACTATCAATCCTATCTTCCTACCACGAATGGGATAAGGAGTCTAAGGAAGATTCCGAAACGATTGTTTGGAATGGGTCCTTAACAGATACAGGGGTTTTTTCCCCTCCTTTTGAGATGGTGAGAGGATGAGAGAAACAGGTACTTGAACTCTAGAAAAGGAGCTTCTTCAGGTGAAACTGTAGTGTTTCCCTATTTGCCCAGGTGGCAGAGGCAGAGAGGGGGCCCTGGTGACAGTGCAGTGGCACAGTTCACTCTAAGAAGGGCATTCAGGCTGGGAATATGCCCTGACTCTCTTAATTTTAGATAATTGCCTAAGTAGAGGTCAGTCTTTCCCTCCAAAAGATTGGTTATCTTATACGTAAGACTCTCTTTTCTGCTTTTGAATGGGGCTTTATGATTTGCTATTGCTGTGTAACAGAGCGCCCCAGAACTTGGCACTGTACAAGAGTAATTATTTATTTAGCTCACAGGTGTGGGTCACCTGCAGTCAGCTGGTCTCAGCCAGACTTTGCTGGACAGTTGGAATCCAGCTCTGTACCATGTATCTCTCATCCTCCCTCTGGGACCAATGGGGATGTTAGAAGCACCTGAAGATGAGCAGGAGCATATAAAGCCTCTTAAAACCTAGGCTCAGAACTGTCACACTGTCACATGGCCAGTGACAAAGCTAAGAGGGAAAGCGACCACTCATTTATGGGAAGAACTGCAGAGTCACAGGGCAAGGGTCATGAATAGAGGGGGTGAAGAAATTGTCCTAATGACAATAAGTCTGCAGAACCCAGAAAGACGTCAGAATTGTGCTTTCTCCCTTGAAGCTCTTGCAGAGGTCTCCCCATTCATACCCCTTCTGCTTGGAATGGATGAGATGATGGCGGATCTTCTGAAGAAGGACCCGGCCAACCCAGAGTAACTTGGCCTCATGACTCCCTCTCCATCTTTCCTGTGCTGGTTCAAATGTGGGCACAGACAGGATGGAAAGACAAAGAGTTTGCAGTAAGCCAAATGATTACTTCGATCTCATAGTGGTTAGGTCCTGATGAGTTGTAGTTTTAATGTCTGAAATTTCCCCAGGAAAATAAAGTGGCCAAAGGTATATATGACAAGGAGCGAAAAACAAACACTGCTCCAGTTTGGGTCATGTGACTCATGTTACTGCTGAATGGGAAGCGTGAACCAGCGGGTTGAGTAATGCTGTGCCCAGCTTCAATGGCAGACCATCATGTGGAGCCAAGATCTTGTAAATGATCTGAACAGAGATTTCACAGAAGCTCAGTAAAAGAACTTGGCCTTGCCACAACCCTGGACTCTTCAAGCCAACAGAGGTCCAAAACACACTGTTGAGTTTCCATCCGTGCAGAATGGCTGCGAATGGGGCTGTGGCGACAGCAACTCACAGTTTTCCAAAACTCCATGCATGAAACTCCTTTCCCAGCCCTGCAGCCTTCCCGATCCCCCAATTAAATAAGCGCTTGTTGTTTTTTCCCTGCCATAAAGCATATTATATCACGATGTCTCATTTACTAGAGGTTACCAAAAGAAAGCTAAATTGGGATTTTGTTCAGCTGCTGACGACTCTTCCCTATTACCCTAACTCATTTTCAATGGCATTTCAACACTTCGGTAATGAATTAGCTCTACTATTTCTGGCACAAAGAAAAGAGAGTTTAAATTAATTTTCAGCAAGGGATACTATTGGTCCAGACAGCTTCCCTCCTACTGTGTTAACATCAGTGTCTTGTCTCGTTAAATGCCGATAAACAAGTGTAACACTCTAACAAGCCACAAATTGGCTTATTGACACCTCCGTCAGCTGTTCTTTCCTTCCCAAATCCCCTGCTTTATAGGCATATGGTGGTTATACAAAACAGGGGTTCTAATGGAACATCAGAATGAAGAGATGCTACTGGCATCTGGGTTCCCTGGCTGCTCATTTTTGTTCTGTCTGACTTTCATCTAACAGTAGATTGTATTAATTTGGCCTCTTCGCCCCGTGCAGTTCATTTGAGGCACATGTATTTTTGGTTTCTCCAGAGAGGGGCTGGGCCCATTCCCCTTCCCAGTTCTCCCCAGCTCTCTCAAGCAACGTTTCCATTGGCTTTTACACTGGGTGCTCCTCACCATGTCAGTAAGTCAGACCACTGAGGACAAAATTGCCGGTAGCCTTTTAATCTGTTCACTTCATGTGCTGCTGGGACCTGAGGACAAGGGGACACAGGAGAGCAGGTGATATCTAGTATGGTGCCCCACCAGATTGTCAGGAGACAGAATGACTGCATGGCCAATCACCATTCAACAGGTTCAAAGAGGATAACGCAAGAGAGATTGACCTTAACCCACAGCAAGAGAACTTTAGTTGAAAGATCAGGAAGAACTTCATGAGAGTAAAGATGGTTATGGCTATGACCAATAGCTGGCACATGGTATGTGGTCAGGCCACTAAGGCTCCCTGCTCAACTCCTCTTCGAGATCCCAGGAACAGAATAGACAGCAACCTGGTCACCTGGGACGGGCTCAGATGTCCCCAGAGGAGGGGGGGTTAGATGAGATGACTCATTCTTTGGTGTGAGAGCTCCATAATATCCCTGGTATTCAAAATCAAACACTATTTTTAAAGTTCACATTATTATGAATGTACATAGAAGATCTCTTCTCCATAATTCTTCCATGGGCATAGCAGTGTGATCAGTGATCAGTAGAATTAACAATAGGAAAGGAATATGAAAATAACATTTCAGGGTGCCAATCTCCAGGAAGATAGCTTTCCTGCCCCTGTCCAAGCCTGCCCTTCATGCAGCGTGGTTGGGAACGGTGCTTCACATTCTTGCAATTCTTTGCAGGGGCATAGAACACAAAGGAAATGTTATAGGACCAGCAGGTTCATATGCTTACTGCACAGAAACAGACCAAACACACTGAAATAGCAGGGTTTGAAGCAAAGAAAGGACTTAATCATTGCAGGGCATGGAACAAGGAGATGGGAGGAGACCCTCAAATCCATCTCCCTGAGTTCTGGGCTGGGGTCTTTAAGAGGATCACGAAGAGTGGGGGCCTGGAAAATTGGGGTATTGAATGATTGGAGCAAGGGGGATGAAATCATCAGAACATGGAAACTGCTTTTTCTTTGATGGCCCAGCTTCAGCTGGTATCAGTGGGGTTCTCCAGACCAGCTGGTGTCAGTGGGGTCTTCCACATCATCTGGCACCAGTGGGGTCCTTCAGACCAGCTGGTGTCAGTAGAGCAGTTAAGGGAACCTGTAATCTTGTAACAGGGTCTACATGATTCTAGGACAGCAGGCAAACAACTCTGAGCAAGCAGGTCAGTGAGCAAGCTGACCTAATGATCAATGCTGAATGTGCTGCAAGCTTGGTTTATATTTGTTCCCCCCACCCCACCCACTTTTTCCCTGAATAATTTCATAAGTTTATAGGGACAGTTTCAGAAACAAGAAATTGACTTAGGTTTATATGTTTGTGGGTGTGTCAGGCATTGGATGCTGAGGAGGCTAGCATGGGGTGGGAGTAGAGAGCTGGTAAAGAACAAAGTTTGGCCCACTCAAGGTAGCTTTGATCACGGCTTCTTTTGAAGTTTTCTTTTGCAAGTTCTTCCTCCGTGCTGTAGAGCTCCAGGGACCTCTCTCTTCTCCCATCTACCTTCACTCTATAGATAATCTCATCTAGTCTTGTGGCTCTAAATATCTGACAACTTCTATGTTGTTTTTCTCCTTCCAGACCTCTTCCCTGAACTCTTATTGCTTGTCTCCATTGGATGGCTAATGGAGATCTCAGACTTAACATGTCCCAATGAAAACCCCTCTGATTTCTCCCTCTAAACCAGCCTTTCCCACATCATAATTAGTAACTTCATTTTTCCAGATACTCAAGCCAGAAATCTTGGTGTTCTCTTTGATTCCTTTCTTTCATACCTGATATCCAATCCATCAACCAATCTTATTGGCTCTTCCTTTAAAATATACCCAGAATCCTACACTTCTTATTACTTCGGTCCCTGCTATCCTAGTCCACATCACCAGTCTCTGACATAGGCTTCCTTGGTCCACCCTTGCATCAATCCCTACAGTCTTTTCTCAACAACCACTCTGAGTGATCCTCTGAAATTATGTGTCAAATCATGTCACTCCTGCTCAAACTCCTCATTCCAGGAAAAGTTCAAATCCTTAAATGCCTCTAAAGTCACAGAAAACTTGGCCCCATAGCCCCCTTGGCCTCACCCCCCAACCCTCTGCTCACTTTGTTCCTGACTGTGCTGGCCTCTTTGCCTTTCCTCAAGTTGGCTGGGTAGACTCCTGCCTTACAGCCTTTGCAATTGCTGTTCCCTCTGCAGGGAATACTCTTCCCCTGGGTATGACAAGGCTCCCTACCCACTCCAACTCTTTTAGGCTTTTCACTCTAAGGCCTTCCCTGACCACCTCATATAATGTTGTTCCCCATTCCCAGAACTGACAATTTCTTTATCCATTTTCTGCTTTTTTCTATATTAATACCATCATATTTTATTATATATTTGTCTGCCTTCTCCACTAGAATATAAGTTTCATTAGGGCAGAATTATTTAAGAGAGTTTGTTCTGTTTCTTCACTGCTATATCCCAGCATATAGTAAGTACATAATAATGGCTATGAATGAATGAACAAATGTGTGAGAACCATTATCCCTCTGAATCCTAGCTGTCATCTGGAACCTTGGTAAACATGGTAGCATGAGGGGTCCTCTGTCACCTCTTTAAAGCTATTTTCTCAGTCCAGCATATTCTTCCCTCTCTTCATCTAACTCCAGCTCATCCTCGAGGGGTCAATTTAAATCACTTTTTTAGCCTGGGGTACTAAATTAGCAATATTAAATGCTTCTGTAGCTCTGGGTATTTCTTTGCGTAGCACTTTGCATGCTCAGGGTTTTGTAATAAATCATTCATAGCTGTTGTTTAACGTCTGTTTTCCCTATTAGACTGTGAGGGTCTTTGTTCACAGCTGGGTCCCTGGCACACAGCACATGGCTTGGCACGTGTGTGTGCTCAGTTAGGAACAGTTGACAGTTGAGAGAACATGGGACTTTAAATGTTCAATTAAAGCCTGAAGACAAGGTATCAGAGGGCAGACCCTCACAAACAGTTATGGAGAGGCAGACACCATTCCAGGGATGAGCCAAGGCCAGGTTCCCCCAGAGTTGTGAGAGGAGCCAGGGTCTGTGTTGGACCTCCACCTGCTCTGAGTGGGCTGCTGATGTCACATGACGGGTTCACCTTGCAAATCTAGCTCTCAAGAGACCCCCTGTTTGCCTTCAGTCAGGATGCACTGATAGGTAAGGAGGGCTTTACTCATACCCTTAACCTTGAGTTTCACACTGGCAGGCGGTCCACAAGGCGTATTAACTAAGAGGGAAATGAGTGCATTTTTCTCTCCGTTAAAAACCCACATGATTTTAGAGCCAGAAGAGACCATTTAACCTTGTGCTCTCATTTCACAGAAAAGGAAACTGAGGCTCAGAGAGTTGAAATGACTTGCCCAAGAGTCACACAAACAATTAACAGAATAAAGCTAAATATCCAGGAGCCCTGAAGCCACCACGTGTTTTTTCCACTCTGCAATGATCATGCTTCTTTTTCTTCTTCCCCTGCAATAAAACTTTTTTTAAACAAAAAGCTTGACAATAACATTAAAAAAATAAAAGAGAGTATCTTTAAAAGTAAGCTTTAAAAATGTCATCTAAGTACAATTTTTACCATTATTAATCCTTAAATATGGATTTCAATCTATCCTGATTTCTTTCCCTTAGGCTTGAGTAAAAGATTTCTTTTAGCTCACCCCGACTCCTTATTTCTCAGCTTTGCAATTTCAGACCAGGCCCAAGATTGCCATTTCCACACAACTTCCTGACTTAAGCCTCTCTCAGGTGTGGACAGATTATTTCTCACAGCTGAGCCATGTCCTCTGGACTCGGTCCCTGTCTCTCTCTCTCCCTCCCTCTCTCTCTCTCTCTCCCTCTCCCTCTCTTTCTCTCTCTTTCTCCCTCCCTGCATTCCCTTCTAATGCTCCTGAACATGAGATTTCCTTTTCTCCAAAGTTTCCACCTGCTTCATTAACACTTCCATTATAGATATATTTGGTTTTGCTTGAAATTTGCTGGTAATTTGAATATAACCCATACGTTTTCTCCATGACACTTCCTTATAGCTTCATCTCAAACTTGGTTTAGATACAAATCTATATGACCAATATTTATTACTGAGGAGGGCATAAAGAGGTAAGAAACATCATCACTTGCCTGATGGGCAGTTCCAGTTAGTAGGGACACACAGACATGCCCCAGTTGATAACAAGTCAGTAATATCACTTCCCTCCACTCCAGTGCTGGCTTCGTGGGCCAAGCCACCTCATCTCCTGCCTGAATCACCACAATACCCTCCTCACTGGTCTCCTGCTCCACCCGTGTCTCCATCTTCCATAGTCTATTCTCAATAAAGCAGCTAATCCAATTTACTTAAAATGGAAATCTGGCCCTGTCCCTCCTCAGCCCCAAGCCCTGTAATGCATTCCCATTCCTCAGAGTGAAAGCTGAAGTCTTTATGCCAGCCTGAGGGCCCCTGTAAACTATCATTTACCCCCACTCTGTTCTCTTTGTTAATTCTCTGATTTCCTTTTCTATTACTCATTACTTTCCTAGTCTTCACCCTCTGTGCTCTCTCCATATCAGCCTCTTTGCTATTTGCTACAAGCAGAATGTTTACTCCCAAATTCATATGTTGAAACATAATCCCCAGTGTGGTGTTATTTGGGGGTGGGGCTTTGGGGAGTTGATTCATCATGAGGGCCCTGGGTCGTGATGAGATTAGAGGGCCTGTAGAAAAGAGGGCCCAGAGAGCTCCTTGGCACCTTCACCATGTGAGGACACAGCATACAGATGGCCATCTATGAACCAGGATGTGGGCCCTCATGAGATACAGGATCTGCCAGAACTGTGTTCTTGGACTTCCCAGCCTCTGGAACCATGAGAAATAAATTTTTGTTGTTTTATAAGTCACCCAGCCTATGGTATTTTGTTCTCACAGTTCAAATGAACAAAGACATGATTCTTCAGCACACCAGACACCCCAGCTTTAGAGACTTTCTATTGGCTGTTCCACCTGATAACCCCCCTTACCTCCTTTAAGCCTTTGCTCCAGTCTCGCTGCCTCTCCACCCTGTACTCTCAATCCCCTTAAGCTGCTCTTCCTTTTTTTCCACTGGACTTACCACTTTCTAGCATTCAATAAAATCTACTATTTATGATGTTTACTGTTGCTTGTCTATCTTCCCAGCTGTGATGTTAACTCTCTGAGGGTAGGGATCCATTTTGTTCACTTTCGTTCCCCAACACTAGAACAGTGCCTAGCACAGAGCAGGTACCTAAGAATTACCTGTTGAATGAGATTGTTCAATTACTTGGTCCTAGTAGTAGCTGACACTTTTTGAGCACTTACTTTGTGCCAGGCATGGTTTTAAGCTTTGTAGATGTATGAACTTACTTAACAAATAGTAAGTGCGAAGCTGTGACTGTTTTAATCCCGTCTAAGCTGTGAAATGCTACTTTCTGGTTTTGCAGTGATTTTCAACTGGGTGAAACTTGTCAATCAGGACAAGGTAAAGGGGGAGGGGGCTAAAAGGAGAAGGAGAGGGACTAAAAGGAGAAGAGGGAGTTAAAAGGCGGAAGGAGGGTAAGTGTAGTTTGAAACACTGATCCAGTAAGCCAATTGTTTTTATAATACTAATTGCAGAAATTAAGCTTTAAAATATTTTACTGTGCCAGTTGGTTTAGGATGGGGTGGAATAAACAAGACAAACTAAGAAAGAATTGTAGGTGACTTGAATGAAAATGGGGTCCTGCAATGTAGCATGCACGCTATAGGTAAATAGAAGCACCAAGGGTAAGAAGGTTGACAAGACGCAATTAATGTTTTTCTGTGATGCTCATTGTTAACAGAAATTTGAAGATTACATTGGAGCTAGACTTTTAAAATACACATGTAATCTGAGCTTTCCAAGTCTCTCTAGCCCATGGCTCTCATTCATGGCAACAGCTCTTATTTCTTGGACTCTGCCTGCCCACCTAAGGCCCTGGCCCCTGTGGACTCCCTACTTTCTAGTATGGCTGGAAACCCTGAGTTTTGGGCTTTTTCTTGAGTGAAGTCAAGTGGGGAGAGCCCTCGCATACAATAAAATTGGTCACATGAGTGCTGCTATGCCCATAGAGCTGTGCTGTCCAGAAGGAAGGTCACATGGGGCTACTGGGCCATTGACATGCAGCTGATCTACATTGAGACATGCCATAGCGTAAAATGCTCACTGCATTTCAAAGTCAGTACAAAAAAAGTAAAGTGTCTCAGCACTATCTTTTTAATATGGATTATATATTGACTTGATAATATTTTGGATACTGAGTTTAGTTTTTTGTTTGTTTTACCTTTTCAAATGTGGTTACTAGAAAATTTAGTTACATTTATGGTTTGCACTTGTGGCAAGCATTGTATGTCCATATTTCTGTGTTTCTGCATACAGCCCTGCCATACATGCTGCCATTTCTCCTGGGCTCCACTGGGTCAGTACCCACCCTTGCTGCCACATCTTCTCCAAATTGCTGGGTGTCTCTCACTGCTGCCGGGTGGGGTCTCTGTTCCTCTAGGAGGTCCTATATCATCTACCAGGCACAGCCACCAATCCTATGTGGTGTTCCTGACCCCCACCCAGGTACTATACCACTAACATCCTTGAGTTCTCAGGGTCTCAGAGTGGCCCAGTGCTCTCTGGCAAGATGGGAGAGAGCACCTCCCTCCCCCTTTCATTTTCCTGTTAAACGAGTCCCAGAGTAGAGAAAGCTATTTGTGCTCTAATATTTAAGAGTACATTGAAAGCTTTTTCTTTTTAAAATTTACTGTAATCTTTGCAGAAAACATGGAGGTGGGCCAGCATCAGGTTTTTACTTTGTTTTCTTGTGTATTTATCATTTGATTTGATTTGATTTCTTACCCTAAAAATCAACTTTATTAAGGTATAATTTGCATGCAATAGAAGGTATTCATTTTAAGTGTGTAGTTTGATTAGTCTTGATAAAGGACAAACCTGTATAACACCACCTTAATTAATAAAGATATAGAAGGTTTTCATTATTCCACAAAGTCTCCTTGTGCCAGAGAAGATTTGAGGGCCAATTTAAAGCTGTATTCAGAAATTTCCCTTCTCATAAATTTACCAGGCCTGCTTCTCTTGCCCTGAATGATGACTCTCAGCATGGAGACTCCTCCAGTCCTCCTTTGTTCAGGACAGGAGCCTCTACCAGCCCCATAGATGCAGGAATTCACTTAACAGATAGTCCGTGCTAAGCTGTGACTGTTAATCCCTTCTAAACTGTGAAATGCTTCCTTCTGGTTTTGCAAGCGATTCTCAACCAGGTGAAACCCTATAGTTCTCCAGACTTTCTGAATCCTGGCCCAGCAGGTTTTTTTGTTTTGTTTTGTTTTTGCTTTTGTTCATTGAAATGTAGAGTGACTTTGACACATTGATCAACCTAAGGAAACTTTAAGGAGTGTGTGTGTGTGTGTGTGTGTGTGTGTGTGTGTTTTACTGAATAAATGGAAGAGCAATAGTAGTTGGGAGGTCTGAGAGAGAGCAGTAACAGTCCAGGACCCTGCATGATCTGGCACCTGCAGGCATCTTCAATCTCATTCACTCTACTTTGTCCTCTCTTACTACATTCTAGTTACACTGGATCTTGTTCCAGTTCTTCAACTGTCAAGATCATCACTTTCCCAGGACCTTTGCACAAGCCATTCCCACTGGCTGGAAAACTCTTTGTCCTCTATGGGCTTACTCGAGTCCTTTTTGTCCTTCAGGTCTCAGCTTCAATGGTGCTACCTCATAGAGAACTTCTCAGTCCACCCAATCTACATGTAGGTCCCTCATGTTATTCATTTTTCGTTTAACACTTATCAGGCCAGGCACAGTGGCTCACGCCTGTAATCCCAGCACTTTGGGAGGCCAAGGCGGGTGGATCACAAGGTCAGGAGTTCAAGACCAGCCTGGCCAACATGGCAAAACCCTGTCTCTACTAAAAATACAAAAATCAGCCGAGCGCAGTGGCAGGCACCTGTAATCCTAGCTACTTGGGAGGCTGAGGCAGAAGAATTGCTTCAACCTGGGAGGCAGAGGTTGCAGTGAGCCAAGCGACACTCCAGCCTGGGTAACAGAGCAAGACTCTGTCTCAAAAAAAGAGAAAACAGAACAAAACAAAATCTGTCCCAGTTTATTATATATTAATTTTCTTGTTGCATGTTTAATATCTGTCACTCATATTAGACTGTGACCTTTATGAAAGTAGAAACTTTTATATTTATGTTTTTATATTTTATATTGTATTATTTGTTCATAATTCTTCCTTCCTTTCCTACACTTGCATGGCTTAACTGTGAGTGAAGAATTCTTCCCTGTCTCATTGACTTTCAGCTTGGCCCTATGGCTTGCTTTGTCTAATGGTATGCTAGTAGAAGTAAACTACATCTGACCAAAGGCTTTAAACATGCTAGAGTGGTTTGGCTTGATTTCTTGAAGATATTTCTCCCTGCCATAAGAAGAGCTTCCCTACATAGCTGTTTCTTCTTCCTGTGACCTGAAATGAAGACCTGAGAAGCAGACCTGAACCCAATCCTGAGTCCTGAAGAAGAGTTATCCCAGCCAACCTGTAGCTCTGTGAGCAAGAAAAACAAATATTTGTTGTTGATAGTCACTGATATTTGGGGGTTCTTTCTTATGTAGCATTGTTGCAGCAACAACTGACTGCTACATGGGCCTATTGCATAAAAGGCACTCTGTAAATATTTGTTGAATGAATGAAAGAAACATTTTCCTTTGGAGAAAGCCAAAAGGTAGAGAGTGCAAAGAGTTTATCATGGAGACGTTGGAAGCCTATACCCAAGAAGAAAAGAAGAAGAGGGCTAAAGCCTAGGAGGAGAGAAGAGCCCAAAGCCTCTTTAGGACAAATCTCAGGGAACTTCAGATTTGGTCCCCGAAACCACACTAGAATTTAAGGTGTCCCAACCAAAGCTCTAGACAAAGGAGACATATTTGGAAAGTAGAACATTGAGCCATGTATTAAGATTTAGGCATAAAATCTTGAAAGCACAGAACCATAAAATATAAACAGATCCAATCCAGCAGAAACGAGCAAATTACTTGTAGTCAGCTATTTGGGGATAGAGGGGAGATAATTTTCCACATCTTTCGTTTGTTTGTGTGTGTGTGTGTGTGTGTGTTTTGGTGCCCATGCCCTTTCCACAACTCTGTGTTGATTCTAATGAAATCTGATGAAGAAAAAGAGGAAAGGGCGTATGTGGGATGGCATGTCAATGCAAATGAAGATCAGGACTGAGGAATATCACCTGGTGTCGCTCCCAACAATATCTCCATGGGGTCAGGGCTGTGGGGCATGCAGTGAGGACTAGAGCAAGAGTCCCCTGTGGTTTGAATCTTAAATCATCCCTTTGAAACAGGGCAAGTTACTGAGGTCCTTCCAAAGACCCAGTTACATTGACTGAAGCCCAAATATGTTCAGATTTTCAGGAAACCAAGTCTCCTGCATGGACCAATCCCGTTCTGACTCACTCCTGCATCCCTACCCAACGAGTATTCAGGGCATTTCATTAGTGCAACTCAGAGACACTCATCTCTTTTCCAGAAGCTGATTCCTCTTCCTTCAGGCAGCATGCACCAGGCAGAGATTCCAGAGAGGTACTGCTTCCTCTGAAAGAGGAGGCCATCCCATTAGCTGCTGCTGTTGCTGTTCTCCTTAGCACCTTACCAGCCTGTATGACTGCACACTGGATATGCTTGTTCACCAACGACCTTGTCAAATGTTTTCAAGAAAGGCCATGGCTGAGGGAAGGAAAAATGCATGTATATAAGTATTTTGCCACTTTCCCAGGCTCTTCAGAGCCTGGGAACTGAAGGGGCCCAGCAGTGCCTTAGAGTTAAACTCTTCCCATTTTCAATCCATCACTGTTAACTCGTCCTCGTTTCCCCACATTTCTCCCACCCTCCACCACATATTCCTCTTGCCAGAGGCCTGTGGAAAGAATATGCCAATGGGGAGTACCAGGGTTAAAGAAATTTGACATCTTGCTTGGGGGTCAATTCTGTTATCCACAAGACTCCATCCAGTTTGAGAGGCCAAGATGGTGTCCAGGCCATGTTGAACAGGAGCCCCTACCTGGTGATATCTTGGGACTTGCTCTAGGAACTGCAGTTGAGGGACTCTAGAATGGGCCGAGGTCTGGAATCAGATCTGTCTACTGAGGTGTGGAAGACTTCAAAGGAACAAAATGAGAGGCTTGATGTCCTGCCAAGTAGATTCAATGTTGATGTCTACGGTAAGATAGAGTCGGCTTAGGGAAATGGGGTCTTTTGTGTCTCAGGCTCCACCATGTCTGCACATCTCATCCTGGGTGGAGGTTCTTGCTGGGAGCCGAAACACCCCCAAGAGACACAGCCAAAGCTTCACAAAGCAAGGCTGGTGTGGGCAGCTGAGTTTCTGTCCACAGAACTGAAAGTGAGGTCCAGGCATCAGTATCTATCCCACGCCCGGTCCCTCTGCTTGGGAAGAATGACCTGTGTGCTCAGGGTCCTTTGGTGGCACAGGAGACTGAGAGCAAGATGACCCTGACCAAGGGACAACTGGTTTGCAAGGGGACCTTCTCTTTTTTGAGTTAGACAGGGGCACAGAGGGAGTATGCTGTTAGGAAGTGGGCAGTAGTGGCCTGAGCTTCTGGGAACTCTGCCTACTCTCTTAGTCTCTGGTCATTTGCCTGACACCACCACACTCTGCCAAGCAAATGAGGAGTACCCCCCAACACTGGGCAGACAATGAACCTTCTCTCTTTCTCTCTCTCTTCCTCATATAATTACTGGGCTTCCCACTGTAGACTGATGCTCTTTGCAGAGTGCAGTCTCACTGCATCCTGGCCGTAGTTCGAATTCTTGGTGGAGCCTCAGCTTTTGGCACTGAAGAAACTGAAACAGAGCAGGCTGGAGGTGGAAAAACACCACAGCTTAATACATTTTGAAGGACAGTGAAAAAAGACCTTGGCCCCAAATCAGATTGTTCCTGATCTAAAATTAAAAGCGACTTAAGCCTTAACATTCGAGAAGAGAGGCAGATAATGGTTGTGAGGGTGGGGAGAGCGATTGCTTTTTTTTTTTTCCACTTCGTGGCTGGAAGCAGACCTTTCCAAGATTTCTCTGGACAGGATTATTTACTGTCTTTTAAAAAAAACTTTGCACTTTGCATGAAGATTTGCAAATGCCAGGCACACGGCATGCCGGGTGCCCAGCCAAACCTCTTGTGGTTAGCCTTGAAATGAGATCATTTCACAGTAAGAAGGAGGTCAGGTTGCAAAGAGGAGAATTCATTTGGCTGCATCAATATGTAGGCTGCAGTAAAGCCACTGAACAAAATTGGACACAGATCTGAACTCCTAAAGCATCTACTCCCTCCTATACATTCACTTCTTTCACCTTGCCAGCCACTCCTTAGAATGATACCATATGATCGAATTCCATTTTGTAATGCAGGTGGATCATAAGAAACTTCCATACACTCTTCTGAATTCAAAATGTATATGTGTGAGAGGGTCACACCTATCTCTTAAATTATCCTGTATTTGCCAAGCCAACATGAAACAAAAGGTCTTCCTTTGTCAACCCAACTATCAGAGGAGGAGCTTTATCTACCCTCCTCCCCCAATTTGATTCAATCAGGATTTATTGGGCACCTTCTGTGTCCCCAGGGCAGAGCCAAATACCCCAGGAGCAGCAAAAGCGCATGTGGTCAGTTCTGTGACCTAAATGCATTTGGATCCTTGTTAGAGAAATAAATGAATATGAAATGATTAGAGTTTCCAAGACAATTCATGAAAATGAGTGGGAATCTAACAGAGCCAGGACCCTACAGGATAGAAAGCAGCTGGGATAGGGAAAGGGCTTCCTGTGCCAGGGTTGTTGAGGAGACTCAGTAAAGAGGCAGGACTCAGGATGGAACCATTTCCTTTCCTATTTCTTCATCTATGGTGATTTCTGTTTTGTCTCTGATAAAATTCCACCACGCATCATACCCATGGAATAATACTTAATTCAAACTTCAGCCTCCTGAGATACCCTAGAAGGCTCTGATAAAAAAAAAAAAAAATGCCTGGGCTTTTGGTCCTCCATAAAGGAAAGTTAGTGAGTGTTGCCCTTGCTTTCCAGAGAGCTAAGCATAGCACCTCACTAAATAAAGGGATTTTGTTAGGCATCAGACAGACCAGGGATTAAACACAGCTCTGTTACTTCAGCTTTGAGCAACATTTTTACATTCTGGGAGCCTCAGATTCTCAGTTCTAAAATGGGGATAATAACAACACCTATTTCCTAGGTCTGTGGTGAGGATTTGACGAAGTAAGCATTTTGTGTGCATGAGCGTAGTATCTGACCCAGTAGTTATTCAATAGCTGTGTACTATTGTTATTCTCCTTCATTTTTGAATTCCAAAACCCTTTTGGGAACAGAGTGTCCTAGTGTCCAATCTGTAAGTGGAAACAAACAAATAAGTAGAATGTCAAAGAGTTTATAGACTGTACTCACCTGTTGACTATCACTTCAGACTATTTGGTTTTTCTATTCATGGGGATCCTGGCAGGGAATCAATTTATGGCTCTTTTCCTAAAGGAAACAGAGGTTCACAAATGACCCCCTCCAGTCATTTACCCCTATTTGTCGATTCTGGCCTTTTAATGGAAAGGGCACTGAAATAAACTGTAAGATATATTCTCTTTCCCTTTGGTTTGTTTGTTTGGAAGCAAAAAAGAAGAGACAAGCTTGGAGCACATTTCAGATCCATAAAAGACAAATTAATTATCCCCAAGCAGAAGCTGACCTTTAGCTGGCCCCAGCTCCAATGCCTGAGCCACAGCTGCACCTGCTTTGAAGATGACAATATCCACTTGCTAAATACTAATAATTAGTCACCAAAGCAGGGTAAAGAATGCAGAGCAAAGTGAACCTGCAATTACTGTACTCATGCGCATCCCCTGCGCCCTTGGAGGGCCAATTACCCCAGCACATTACCATAATTGGACTGACATGTTAACAGCATCTTCCAGTCTTTGAAATTGTCACTGTCCCCCTTTCCTGCTCCCACACCCAGCAAGCCTGTGGACTGTTTGCGCTGCGATTTATGGCTAGGGCTGGCTAAAGATGTCAAAGTTGTGCATCCTCTGAGGGTGCAAGGGATTGAGCAGATGCTCATATGCAGGCCAAGCATGTACACAGAGGATTCTGGGATGAAGGTCACTGCTACTCCCATCCCTCAGCTTCTCTTTCCCTCATATATCTCTTACTGAAAAATAATTTGCAAGTGGCTCCCCTGACCAATGGTAAATGCCACATTTCTCCATCTGGAATTCCAGTCCTTCCTGGGGACTACCTGTGTCACTTATACTCTACTCAGCAGTGGCCTGAGCCTTGGAAGACTGTGGTGGGTGGCCTGACCAAGGGGCCCAGACTGCTCCGGAAAGGGTGCTCCCAACTCATAGTCACAAGCAAGGACAGCTATCCATGGAGCCGCAGAGCCTGAAAATGAGAACTGGGTTGCTTTGGGCTCCTAAGAGGTGGCCAGAGGGCTTGGGCAGGAGCAGGTTGGCAGCATGGGGCTCTGCCAAGAGCCCTGCCCTCAGGGTCTCCATGCTGGTGCTAGGCAGCCTCCCTCCAGCAGCCCCCACCCTGGCCCCTGATTTTATGAGGTGATCAGTGTCCTATCGATCTGGAGAAGGCTGTGGAGCACTCACGCTGGTGAGAAAGCGGATTCCTGGGGCTGACCTTTCCTAAGCAAAACTCAGTTAAAAAAAATCATTTTTGCCTTCTTCCCCATCCTTTTCATTGGATTTCTTTCAGTAGGAACCTTTTTTCTTACAAGTCACTGCAACCTTCCAGAGAAAGAAGACTTGGTTTCCGGCTGCATTTCCACACCCTGGGGAATTGGGCCCCTGGAAATGAGTCCCTGGGCTTTCTTCTGCCCAGCCTCAGATCAGGGAGCTGTCATGAGAAGGGGCCTGAGGGTAGCAACACTGTCTCAGGGCGGGAGCTGGTCTGGTTGAGATAGAAGGACTGGGAACAGGGGTATGGTGAGAAGGAACCCTGTGTCTACCATGCTGCCCAGGGCCTCTGTGTTGCACAAAATCACGGGGCACATTCACATTGTATTCAGTGTGCATGATGCCTCCTGGAACTCCACAGAAGACGCAGCAAATGGTGGACCCAGAGCTGGGCAATGTGGTGGCCTTGGTCACACACACACACACACACACGTGTGCACGTGCACGCACACACACACACACACAAGCAAGCACCCTATGCCTCTGCCATCTCCCAGAGCTGCTCTGGACCACACAGGCCTCAGGCTGTCTGTTGTTGGTGCTGCTCATGCATGAAATTGTCCACAGGGACAACTTCTGCTCTAATAAGCACCACAGTGTACCCTTCCCACACCCATCACAGGCACACACAAATGTACTCCTTGGTTACCTTCACCATTACAATACTATTTGCATATACCATTCCAGGGTTATGGCCCTATGGAGTAGAGTGGATGAATCCAGTCAGTGTTCAGTCTCTTGAACTCTAAGATCTACTTAAAGTAAAACAGAGGATTTAGTCTTGACTCATTAGATGTTTTGTCTTCACTGTTTTCATTGGTCACTCACACTCAGAGAGCGGACAGAAAGCCACACACGTGTACCCACAACGAGACAAAAGCAGCCACCAACACAGAAAGATATGCAATACCCATAGGTACATACGTGTTCCCAGAGACAGTCAGCCTCTGTACAGAGATACACTGATGTACACAACAGAGTCATAAACCAAAACAGTCACCAAAGCAGGAAAAGTGCACATTTATGTCACACAAACACACATTTATATGTAAACCCAACATACACACTCAAAAAGTAGCTACAGGGACTCATCCATATGTACAACCTTCTTGGGCTATAAATGTGAACCTGAACCTGAAATATGCCTGAAAGTTTGTTCCATCATTTTATTATTATCGCTTTTGGGTAGAACGCTGTGGTAGGCATTCCCTTCTGGGTGGCCGACCATTTATTGCTATAAATATGTGGGGTCAGTTGAGTACTTTTGTAGGGTGATTTACGGCACGCCGCCTGACTCCCAACATGGGCTCCTATCTGCCCATCACATTGCCTTGAAGGGGTCAGGAGTTTCAGTATCTTCCTACAAACGACTGTACACAGCTGTGAGCTCCAGGGGCCAAGGGATTCTCAGCAGTATTTTCTTTTGCCTTGAATATGTGTTCTGTCCTTCTCAGAAGGGAGACGGGTACAGGCGCTCTGTTTCTGCTCCCACATAAGGAAGGTATAATTCAGACGCAGTTGCAGCAGGTAATTCTTTACAGCTGAAAGGGAGAAGTGCTTGGAACAGAGGTACTGTATGCTGGAGAAGAGACAGCCCATGTGTCTCAGAGTGGGATCTGACGTCACTGAGCTTGATTGCTTTGCCTCTAACTTATCCCTAAATCGGCCTTAGTGGCAAGAGACCAGCTCCTCTTAAGATGGGTCTCTAAGAGCTCCCAGAATGTTGTATGGATGTGACTGGCCCACGCTGAAGATGAGGACAGTGTGACCTGGTCACGGCTGGGGAGGGAGAAAAGATTAGGGGAAAGAGAGGAATCCCACAGCTGTTATTTTTTTAAATCCCTGTACACATTTAGGCTTACATATCAATAGTTTAGTTTGATATAAAGTGAAGCTAAGCTTCAGAATGGTGGCAAAAGCCCTGGGGAGGGGAATGCCGAAGGGAGAAACCAGGGGAAAACTTCTGGAGAGCAGGCGGATCTAGACAGAAGCTCAGGAATCCATCCCTGGGGTAGAGAACATGTGGTATCTCCCCATCTCCCTGACAGCCCCCCGCATACAGAATGGCTGCTCTAGGGAGACAAATGATCCCCATTAATTCCTTCAGGTAATGAGCCAGTTGGTGCCATCATCAATTATACTAATTAACACACACAGACCTTTGAGTTTGGCACACCCTTCCTGCCACCCCAAATATTTCATGGGACTCTCTCTCTGCCTGGGTTGACTACTTGGCCGATACATAGGCCCCCAAGATCCTGTGGAAGCAAACCACAGGCACAGCCAGCTAACTTGAAGCATTCATGGCCAGGCACAGAGCCTTAGACCTGTAATCCCAGCACTTTGGGAGGCCAAGCAGGGAGAGTTGCTTGAGCCCAGGAGTCTAAGACCAGCCTAGGAAACCGAGTGAGACGCTGTCTCTATAAAACAATAAATAAATGAATTAGCTGGGTGTGGTGGCATGCACTGTAGTACTGAGAGGCTGAGGTGGGAGATACGCTTGATCCTGGGAGATCGAGGCCTCTGTGAGTCATGATCATGCCACTGCACTCCAGCTTGGGCAACACAGCAAGACTGTCTCTCAAAAAAAAAAAAAAAGGCATTTGTCTTAATCTTCTGCCTCATTCATTCCTTTATCCATTTAACTAACAAGTAATGAGCACCAGTAGAAGAGACAGTCAAGTAATCGACTAACACAAAGCACAAAGTGCTACGTAGGCTCTTATGTGGACATGTACTTTACCATTTATAAAGCATTTCACAAGCCTCGTCTCATTTAATCTTCACAACCCTGTGAGGAAGGTGCTATCATCTTGCCCATTTTATAGATAAGAAAACCACGGTTGAGAGCCATTATGTGACTTGCTGCCCAAGGAGACTCGAGGTGGGACTTGAATCCAGGCCTCTGACCCTGGGCTTTTCCCTTTACAGCCCAGGAAAGTAGAGGAAACTCTGTAGCTCAGTCTGACTGGTGGTTTCGAAGACAGCTTTTCCAAGGGACCTGAAGTGTATTTTAGTAGGTGAAGCAGGTTGAATCAGTGGAAAGGTGAAAGGGCATTTCAAGATGAAGGGGTAGCATTAACAAGGCCCAGGATGGCAGATGCCTAGGGCATTCCATAATCAGCCTCATTTTGCAGGCTGTGTTGCAGAGTACACAGAAGAATGGATTTGTGAGGCAGAATGGAGGTAAATTTAACACATCCTAAAATTCCAAAAGGCAAAAAGTGATTCTGGGATATTTCTCTGTGGCCAAATGGAAAATCAGGATGGGTTTAGAAAAGGCCAGATGAAAATTTATCCTCTGTATTTGTCATGCTGTCAGGGCTGCAAGCAACAGCAGAAGATTTCATTGTTCAGACCTCTTTTTCCATCGTCCACTTTATCATTCTGCACTCTGTTTTTCCACAAGCTAAATATGCCTTCTCCTGTCTAAACACTTGGTTCCAGGCCCCTCTCTCTGTCGAGCGACCTGCCGTCTCCATCTCCTGGGCTGTGCTGTGTGCGGGGCTCTGGCCCTGCTCCAGTTGTGTCTGCTCTTGCCTCCTTGGCTGCCTGCCAGTGTAGCCCTTATAGCCCCTTGGTACAAAAGACCCCTTGCTCAGCTGTTTTAGCCCCCAGAGATCAGGCTGCCCTGACCCCAAGACATCCAAAGTCCAAATAATGAGAGAGAGAGAGAGATAGTTGGGGCAGGGTGAGATTCATTACTTCAAGAAGCAGTCCTCATATGTAAGTGCTCCCCCAAGCTTGTATCCCTACCCCTACTGCACCCTTATCATCTCCTTGCTTTTTGAGAGCTGAACACTTCCCAGTTCTACCCTCTGACCCCACACCCACAACGTGTCTCACTCAGAAAGGATTGGTGCTCACCCAATACCTAGCAGGGTCAAATCATGTTTATTGAATAAATCAAGGTCTCAGACACCAGAGCACTTGGGCAGGCTGTTTAACAAGGCACCTGTACTGGGTTCTTGCTATATCCCATGCCACAGTATTCATACTTAAAGGTGCTTCAGAGCCTCCCGGAACCACTGCTTCCCACCCTCATCTACCAGTGCCACCAGATGCACATCTGCTTAATTATAATTCATGAAGTGCTTGGCTATTAATAAAACCTAATTAATCCAGTCATACCACCCTGCGATGCCATCAGGGATCCAGAGCCCATTGGCCACCTCAGCAGCAGCGCTGAGCAGAAAGGAGTTAAGAGACTGACCTCAGATCTGGCCTCCCTCCACCAAAGAGCTTTGAAAGCAGTTCTTCTTCAGGTACCCCAAACTCGGAGGCTGATGGATTTCATGCCTAGCTGGTGCTTGGCACTGTCCCCATGCCCTGCAAGCACAGTCATGCCTGCCTCCCCATCAGACTGGAAGCTTCTTTGAGAATAGGGTTGTACTTACTGGTCTTGGTAGCCACTCACCCAGCCCTCCCTCTGCCACTCTCTCTAGCCTGGCCCTCTGGTTTAGGATTGACTGTGTGTGCGTGCAGTGTTAAAGTGTGGCATGGGAGAGTTGAGGGTGAGAGGGTGCCTGAGGAATCACCCTTCCTTTATCTCAGTCTGGGGGAGCAGTGTGGGGTATGGAGACAGCACCAGCTCTGAAGCCAGATAGATCTCAGTTGCAGGCCTAGTACTGCCATTCCTAGCTGTGTGGCTTTGGACAAGTTCCTTAACCTTTCTGTGCCTCAGTGTCATCATGTGCAAAATAAGGATTGCAGCACCTGCATTGTAAATGGTTGTGAGGGTTACATCATTTTTTCAAAATTTTTTGTTGTTGTTGACATAATATATAGAGAAATGTCTCATCTCAAGTATTCAGTTGAATGAATTTTCATAAAATGGACACACTTCTCCGACCAGCATCCAGAATAAGAAACAAACAATACCAGTATGCTGAAGACCTTGCTTGGGCTCTCTGTAAATAAAGTAATTTCTGCGAAATGTTTAGTCAGGTGCTTGGCACACATGTTATAGACAGTTAGTAATTATTACTACTGTCACCTCTTCCTCATTTCCAAACACCCTTATTCTACCACCAGCACAACGGCATTAGTCAGGGTGCCCAGAGAAACAGAACGAACAGAGTTCTGTTTAATAAATACAAAGAGATTTACTATCAGGAATTGGCTCACATGATTATGGAGGCTGAGAAATCCCACAATCTGCCATCTGCAGGCCGGACACCCAGGAGAGTTGGTGGTATAGTTCTGGTCCAAGTCCAAAGGCTGGAGTACCAGGAGAGTGGATGGCATAAGTTCCAGTCTGAGTGCCAAAGAAGAACAATGCCCCAGCTCTAAAACAGTCAAAAAGGAATTTTTCTTTACTCCTCCTTTTTGTTTTATGCAGACCTTCAGTGGATCAAATGAGGCCCACCCACATTGAAGAGGGCAATCTACCTATTCAAAGGTTAATCTCATCCAGGAATACCCTCACAGACATACCCAGAACAATGTTTAACCAAATACCTGGGCACCCCAGAGCCCAGTCAAGTCCATGCATAAAATTAACCCTCACAACAACAAAGCCCCTATCAAACAACATCACTAGTACCCAGGTGATAAGAGCTTTTAGGAACATCTACTGCCATTACAATGACTGGCTCTTTCATAAAAGTTGGTGCCATTTGATTAAGGTTTTGCCGATGGGCAGAATGAGATCTAGGTCTCTGTCCTAGGACCAGGCACTCTGATTGTTTCCCAGTGCTTTAGGGGAATGATTCGCAGACTTCTAGAACTGTAAGAAGCCTGGAGGTCATCACATCTGAGCACCTCCCAATGCATGAATGGCACTCTGGCCTTGCAACACAGACATCAACTTTCAGCCTTATCTATGCATAGTCCTGGGATAGGTCTAGAATCCTTGCAGCAGTTGCCTGCTAATTT
>NW_012113586.1:8595993-8647895 GCF_000951035.1 Colobus angolensis palliatus | reverse complement strand
GCCAGGATGGTCTCGATCTCCTGACCTCGTGATCCGCCCGTCTCGGCCTCCCAAAGTGCTGGGATTACAGGCTTGAGCCACTGCGCCCGGCCCTGCTAATTTCTTAAAGCCCAGTGATGAAAAGACTGAGATAGGAAGGTTCTTCCAAGCAGAACCATGAATCCCAGCACCCACAGTGGATATGGTACCAATGGAAACAGTTTTTGTGGGGAACCAGACATTCTTGGGGGAGATGCTTGGTGCTAGGACTATCTGGTCCACTGGGCTCTGAAGAGAGGACACAGCTCCATGCTCCTTTTCTGCAGAATAGTAGAAGCCTACATGGGGTGAGGTAATGGGTTTCTCTCTTACTCTACCTTTAAGTAGCGGAATAGTAAACCAGAAAGGGACTTAGTAGGCTTGAAGTTATACCAAGAAAGTCCAGGCATTCTTTTAAATCCAGAAGGCTTTGGATTTAAAGCCCTATGGAAAGGGAGCCCATGTGGAAGAGTGCCCCAGTAGGTGGGTGTGTCCCAAGAGGAGATAGAGTCGGGTCTGATATAAGGAAGGACATTCCCTGCTGTGAGAGCTGGCCAGTCAAGGTAAGCTCCCATGAGATAGTGAACCCCATCACTGAAGATGCTCATACACAGGCCGCACGAAAATGCTCATACACAGGCCGCACGACTGCCCCCAGAAAGGTGTTGCAGAGGGAATCCATGCTTTGGAAAAGTGATGAGTGTTCTTTACCTTAAAATTCTCTCCCCATTGGGATCCCGCATCTGGGACCTGTGGTGCTGACTCAGGTATACACATAGGAGGATATGCATGATCTCAGGGCAGATGGAACTTCAATGGCCATGTGGCCTGAACTCTACCCAGCAGAGAACTGTCCTCCATAGTCCTCCTGCAGCGTCTCCACCTGCTTCCACTTACCAGAATGGGCTCCGTTCCCAGCGTGGTCACTTATGAAGTGGGCATTCAAAAATGTGAATTGACTTAATGACTTTGCATAACCCACCTAACCTCACTGAATCTTGGTTTCTTCATCCCTAAGAACAGGGGGAAATAACACCTCTGTTCAGTTCCTGAGGACAGCATGAGCTATCTGAACATACCCGGTATAACAGGCACTCACTGCAAAGTGATGGGGCTTGATAGGGCTTCCTCCTTAATGCCATTATCTGGTTTAAGTGGTACCAGGTTTCCATTCTGCTACGGTAGGAGGAGGAGGCAGGCCTCAGCAAAGAAGCTCCTACAATTCTCATGGATGGAGTTAGAGGTCAAGTGGGGAGACTGATAAAACAGAAATGCCAGTCATTTACCCCTACCTCCTTAATCTACACCAGACTCTCTTTTTCTCTTTTCTCTTTCCTTCCATCCTTCCTCCCTTTATTCTCATGCTCTCCTTTTTTTCTTCTTCTATAGACCATTTCACAACTTGTAATGGTACATTTAATTTTTTATTGTCCAGAGTCCCAACTTGCCTGTGAGTTCTCCAAGGGCAGTGTTGTCCATACTACCTTCATAGAATGACAACGGGGTGAGTACTGGTTGAATAAACCGATTAACCAGTCTCCCAAACTTGAAGAAGCCCAACACCACTGAGACTGACCTGTTGGCAGCTGGACCGGTCTTCCCACCTGAAAGTTGTGCCTTGGGATAAACTAAACCTGCCACTGATTTATTCCCCCTAGATCCCAGCTCTGTCTGCCACCCTCCACCCTCTCCCTTGGCACAGAGTTGATGGCTATCTCAACTATCACAAGTACAGAGTTGATCGTTATCTCAATTCTCCAAAGTCCTCTTTCCTTTGAGCTAAACGTTAGACGTTCCCCCTGCCTCGACCTCTGCCCCTCCTTTGCCTCTCATTTCTAGAGCCCTGACCAGCAGGTACCCACAGGCAGGCTTCCCTTGACGGCCTGTGATCATTGCCAAGCACTTGTCATTTCCTTAAAAGGGTCTGGCCATTTACATTTGTCACCCTCCCCCAAAACACACACACACACACACACACACACACACACACACACTCACACACACGTACACCAAGGGCACAGTCTCTTGATGCCCCTGATGCCCATATATATCTGTTTTCAAAATAGTTTTCTGTTTGACCTTTCAAACAGAAAGGTCATGTTTGCAATTATGCTTGGAAAATTATAAAACCCTGTGCAAATGGAAAAGATTTATCTCAACATTTGGACTGACATTTGTGACATTTGATACACGCTGGGAGAATAAACCCTTTAAATCAGGGCAGACTTCATGGAGGAGGAGACAAGAAGAAGCAGTATGGTTTCATGTGAAGTGAGCTATTTGTGTTTCATAATAGCTAATAGAGTCCTGTGTTGGGGAAAGGCTTCTGTTTCATGCCAAGTGGTTGGAATTCACTTATTGGTCAATAAATCCCTTTGAAGGGCTTCCAGAATTAATACAGTGATGAGATTTCTGCCTTTTCCATATACATGAGTTCAGTAATAACTGTAATTATTATGAAGTTATAATAAAACATAATGTGTTACACTGTTAATTCAATGGCAATAAGGATAAAGTATGAGGACTTCCCTGTCTCTGTATTCATCATTTTTCCCCTTAATTATGGAATAATTCCCCAGGCTGAAAGTCAGGAGGAAGAGGCCCCATCCTGCCTTGATAGTGCTTCCTCCTCAGTGCCACTACCTGATTTAAGTGGTGCCAGGCTTCCTTTCTGCTAGGGTAGGAGGAGGGAGCCGGGTCTCGACAAAGGAGCTCTCACCATTTTCATGGATTCAATTAGAGATCAAGTGGGGAGATTACAGGCCCTTCAGTCTCTTCACCTGCTTCCAGACAGATGTGTCTGAACCGCCTCATAACTCAAGGTGCCATGCTTCATTCATTTGTTCAATAATCATATTAACCACTGCTCTGGAAAGGTGTCAGCCGGCTGCTAAGGATATAGAGGTGAATGTGTCAGACATACACCCTGCCCTCAGGGAACTTAGAATCTACTAGGGGAGAATCCGGACCCTTTTCTGTCTCCAAAATCTCTGGATTATGGGATTCCAGCACTAATCATGCCTGTCTGTCCTGTCAATTCCCAAGTCCTACTTCTGCTGAAGGTAAGGCCGGCTTCACAAAGAAGAGCGAGGAATGACAGAGGAGTCCAATTCAGGCCTCTCCATTCACTGTGCTTTAAGAGGCTTTCCCTCAAGAGGGGGCACTTTCTATTCACTAGCCTCACATGCTCTGAGGGACAGAATTGGGAAGTCAATGTTAGCCAGGTGGAGAAAGCCAGGGCCCTTGTCTTGAAGATTGTCTTCTCCAAGGCAGTAGGGACATTAAACGAGAAAATGTGCAAACCTATTCTTTATGCAATGAAGGCAGAAGAGATGGTATATCTCTGGGTGATGGATTATCTCCGCACTTCTGAGGGTGTTACAAAATGATAATGATCTTGTTTCTCTCTCCTGGTGTTACACAGCTATCAGGGCCTGGAGGAAGCCTAGGTCCAAGTTGTATGTTAATTATGCTTCTCAAAGGAGGGAAGGAAAGCCCAGCAAATTCGTCTCATGTCTAGCATGAACGGTCACTATGGAGAGTGAAGACTGGCTGAAAATTCCTTAGTGGTCCTTATGGAAAGCAAACCCCAGTTGACCTCTTTTCTTCTCCCTGTCTCCCCTAGATTTGTTCTTCACCCTCCCCTTGATGTCAGACACTGACCACTCCCTATTTCTCCAGCCACCCATCTCTCAGCATTTCCTATTCAGCCCAGATAGATTGGCTTTTCCAGCTACAGGGTCACCAACACCAATTTCCTTGCCCTCATCTTTCTGCTCATCACCTCCCTAATCTCCTCTAATCACGGGACAGGGGAAGGGTCCAGATTTTTTCACTTATGCTCACAGTTTTTTGAAGTTTCTAGGAAAAAAATCTCACATCCATGCTGACAAGCTCCCTTACGAATTAAAGTTTTCCAACTGCAGCTGACTCTGGGCTGCTTGGCAGTACTCTGATACTTAGCATTGTGGCAGCTGTAGAACTTGACATTCTTTTCAACACTCCTTCTACTTTTGCTCGTGGCCTTTATTGCCACTTACACCCTCCACTGCCTTGAGCCCAGCATTCTTCTTGGATTTACGACACCCCCAAACCTGACTGTATCTGATCAGACCAAAGGTGTTGACTGTCTCAAGCTGAGAACCAATGAGATTCCATCTCCTGAAATTTAGGAAATTTAGCACCATAGAGGGTCCAATTAGTTCATGTTGGATCCCGGAGCTAAACAACTGCAGAGAACCAGAGAAAGCTATAGAGAGGCAGGTGCTCTAAGAGAAGTAGAGATGGAAATTGTTTGCCTCCCAATAAATCCCCACTTGTACTTAAGCTACTCTAGATAGCTTAAGTTTTCTGTTCCAAAAAGTCACATCTGCTTCCTCAGTCTCAGCAAATGACCTCACCTCCACCTCACCAATGAGGCTGAGACCATCAAACTCAAACATACCCCAGCTTCAATCCTTTGGTCTCAAAGAATATTTGTCCACTCACTAACTCATTCATTCTCCCTGTCCACCTATCAGAGAAGGATGGGCACTGGCCCTGTTCCACACTTAATTCCGTTCCCTCATGCCTTTGGATCCACTGGGAATAGTTCCCTTCTCTCTTATCACCAGTCCTCTGGCTTCCTTCCAAAAGTCTATGAACATGTTAAACATTTCAGTCCTAAACATCAAAGCACCATCCTTTGACCCTACTTCCCTCCTGAACCACCAACTCATCTTCTTCCTCTCCTTTTGTTTTAAAAGGGAGGGAAACATGGGAGGATGGAAAGAGCACAAGATTGACAGTCAGCAAACAGGATTTGGGGCTCAGCTCTACAGTGTAATTAGTGACAAGTTTTCCTAACCTCTCTGAACTTGTTTCCTCAGCTGCTAAAATGGTGATGATGAAAATACCACCCATTTTCAGACTCACTGGGAGGGTTAAGTGGATTAATTTTTCTGGGTAAAAGGAGCCTAACACATAAGAACTACTCAATGAATGTTAGTCAGAGAGTAATTTATCTTATCACTTTTACTTTTTACCTTTCGTTTAACCCTCAATCATTTACCATCTGGCTCTGCCTCTCCTTTCCTGAGCATACTGTCTTGTAGCTACTCAAGTCAAGGTCACCAATACTTCTTATTTGCTGCCCCCAGGGTGGCTTCTTTCCTGTTTCTCCTCTGCCTCCCTCTCTGTAGCTGCTGAGTGTGACTCTTCATGCCTCCCTCTTCTGCTTTTCTCCCCCAGCTTCCCTCGCCTAACTCCCGACGGCCCTTCATCAATGCTTCTTTGCTAGTGCCTCTTGTTCTTGCCCTAGGTCTGTGTAATCTTCTCCTTTTTCAGCTCATGCTGCACCTCCCTTCATGGCCTGAACAAGCATCGGGTCTTTATCTCTGGCCCTCCCTTCTGTGCAGAATCCCCCTCTAACCGACACCACATGGATGCGTTCCCATGACAAAAACTCATCTCTTCCTTCCGTCTACCATACAAATCTGCTCCCTAGGTATGTCTCCTACCTTGGCATCATCAGGCAACCAAACCAGAAAAACCCAAACCTCTGTTACCCAAGCCTGAAAAACCCATGCTCATTTTCTACATCTCCCCTCTGCCCCAATCAGCCACCTTGTGTTTGAGTTCTGTAAAATATGTTTCAAGTTGGTTTCCTTTTTATGCCTCATGCCATTGTCCTCATCTAGTATTTGTTGGCTCCTGCTGGATCCTCCAAATGGTGTCGCATGCAATCTTCTCTCAACGCTGCTCTTTATTTTCTTCTCAGAACATTTAACATGTGTGCACACACATGCACATACACCAACAGAGAGTAGCTATGAATTCCGGCTCCAGCTTATTCTTCCACCTCCATTTCCTTGCATTTCCACAGATGAACCTCACCTTCCAGCCATAGTGGATTCCTTTCTCACCTCCAAGTCTTTGTCTCTGCTGTCCTCTTGGGCTTGGATTTCCTCTCCTCAACTTGGAAACAACCAATGCATCTCCAAGCCTCTACTCAAAGTTCCTCTCCACTGTAGGGCCTCCTCTGATGCAGCTGCCTCTCCATTCACACAGAGAGGAATACTCTCTGTGTTCCTTTTATATCCTGGAGTCTCTTCACTGTTTTCTCTGCCTGGAAAACTTTTGCTCTAGTTCTTCACAGGACCAGTTCCTTCTCTGGGATCAACCCAAATGTTACAGCTATTCTACCTAGAGAAGACCCCCATCCCTATTCTTTTCCCTCTGCAGTCCCTCTCTATCACAGAGCCTTGTTTAATTTCCTTCCTTGCACTTATTAGAAATTCTGAGTATGTGATGTGGCCAGTTAGGCTCTCTGGGAAGCCAGTTCTGAGCTGGAGTTTAGCTGGTAGGTTGTGTGTTGAAGAGGACCTTAGAGTTAACATCTGGGGAAGGGAGGGGGAGGACCCAGGAAGAGGCACGGGAAGGTCAGTCTTTGATGCAGCACTGATGGCAGGCTTGGTGGACCCCATAGGAAACTCGAGATAAAACGTCCTATGTTGGCTTGAAATGACTGGGCTTTTACACCTCGTCTCCTTCAGTCATTTGATGGGGCCACTCTCAGAAGGCCGTGACCTTGAGCAAGGAGCTCTCTTCACCCAGTGTTAGAGGTCCTCCCGGTTTCTACAGAACTTTTGCTTACTTCTGCATTTTGTCAAAAATTTTTTTTAAAAAAATTCTGGAGCTAAGAATAGATGTAAAAGTACGAAGAAACCCCCAATTTGGGGGGATAATTAAAACCCTGGTTTCCTTTTTCGGTAATCGTCAGAATCTCTTGGCTCCAGGGCTTTCCTTCAAGTCCCCATCTCCACTAGCCTCATCTCTGGCCTCTGGACAAGGTACAGAAGACAAACAGGACCTGGCTTCCCTCTAACTTGCTGCCCCTCAGGCGTGGTCTTGGGTCTGACTCCTGCTTCTTTCTCTAACTCAGAGCCCTGCAGTGTGTTATCCATGGCTTAGAGGAAGATCAGCCGGGAGGGATAAGCCCCAGGCCCTCAGCTCTGAGGGGAGAGTTAGGGCCCCAGCTCCAGGAAATTCTCCTTTCTCTCTCTCTCTCCCCCTGTCATATGGAGGCAATAAGGATTATACCCAAGCTCTGAGTAGTTCCAGTGCTTACTGAGCAAAGGAGGGAGGAGAAAATCCTCTTTTCTTCCTACCCCCTTCAAAGCTGATGAGAAATCAGAAAAGCTTGGTGCGGAAGCTCCCGGCCACCTTCCTCCTTTCTCATCTCTGTGGCACGCCTGGCCTCTCTCTTTAAATCTGTACTGGCAAGTGCCTCTGAACATCTTTCTGGTTACTCTCCAGGCCCCACCTCACCTTGGAACCTCCAGAGGAGTGTGTCAGATGATGTCCCAAGGGGTGAGATCACAGGCAGGTGACTTCTCAGCAGCCTGGATAGGATGAGAGAGGAGGCTGAGCCTGGGGCAGGACTGTGGCAGAAGTCAGGCTATGCTGCCAGGCTCACATGGCAACTTTCATGTCCCTGGACCTGCCCGGGCTACCCTGCTTACCCGTAGCCCCATATCCATATCAGATGGAAGCTCCTGGGTAACCCCCACATGCAGCCAGACTCAGTAAGAGTTGCATTACAACCACACACAGCCACACACACCCCACATTCACAAATCCCAAACATCAATGAGCACTGTCTTTTTCCCCTGAAGGTTGAATGGAGAGACAGAGATTAACTTGCACATCAAATGCCAAAACTTCACAGGCATCCCTTTTACCATCTCTGTACTCATTCCCCAAATTTATTCTCCCTACAGCAGCGACTTCACTTCTCTAGGTTGCTGTCACTGTCCCTCAAACCCTGCTCCTCACAGCCCTCTCCCACTACATAGATTTCCACACAAGCCTCTCAAAACCTGCTAGGATATTTAACTCAGAGAGGCCAAAGGGAGCCAATGAGAAAACAATGTACTTAGCTGGGTTCTTGGCCTGGAGGAACTAAACTCATTCTTCCTCAAAGGAGGGCATTTGAAGGGCCCCCAAAACTCTAGATTCGAAGTGTCCTTCACCCACTCCTGATGGCTCTCTAAGACCCCCACTGCCGCATCCTTGGACTAGAATCAGAAATGGAGAGTTGAGTCTCAGTTCCACCACTTTTTTTGCCATAAGGTCTGGGGTAACAAAAGGCACTTTGAGCATTTCACCCTGTGTTCCCACTGAGTTTATCTCAAGAGCTAGGAGGGAGAAGTGGTGACCCTGCAGGTGTCTGCAAGAAGTGTTTGAGTGCATGATGCAGTGGGCAGAGCCCCTGCCAGGGTTTCCACTGGGCAGGAAGAGCCGGATGGAGAAGGGAGGGTGGGATGGGGATAGACAGGCCACTGCAGAGACCAGGGGAGTGGGGTCACACCTGATCTCATCCCACCCTGCCACACTGGGACCGAAGATGGAGTTGTTGCTCTGGTTGCTCTGTCTGTGAGAGGAGAGGCTAGATTAGCCTCCAAGTTGCCAGCCTGGCCCCTAACTTGAGTATCAATGAGGGCAAGATGAAATCTCCCCTTCAGGCCTTTCCTATCCTGTGGCTCCTGCACATGCTTGGGCACATGTGGGCTAATTAACCTGAGTGCTTCGAGCTGCTGATCTGTGCTGTGTGCACCTGTGTGTAAAACTCTCAGGTCTACGTGGCCTGAAGTTACTCAGTCTTGTGTGAGGGACCTCAGTCCCTCTTAGACAGAAGCTCCTGGGTGGCTAAGATCATCTTCCTCCTTTGGGGTAGGAGATCCCAGAGGACAGAGGGGAGGAGAGAGTATCAAGTGCAAGGCAGCTCTGTGCTCTCTCCCCTAGTCCCTCAATACCTGACTGCCGCAGTGTGTCTACAGGTCTCTAGGACAATAGCACTGCCCATCTGGATCTGCAGGAGGTGGAGGAAGAGGGCCCACGGGGCAGAATTGTGGAGTTTGGAAGGGCTCTCAGTGGATGCTGCTATGGGTCATCCCCCTTTCCCGATGTTTACCTCTACGTCCCCTACTCAAACCTACACCAAGTAGAGATTTGGTGTCGACAACTAGTAAGCCTTACAATTTTTTACTGGGGAGAAAAAGAATCAAAGGCCATCATTTGCAAATAGTTTAAAGCTCCTGGGTTTCCTTTTCCAGGGATGCCTGCATCTGAGCCTGCTCTCTCACTATGGGGTAAAGAGCATGATCTCAGTGAAAGGAATTCCAGGTTTCAGTGATGGGAAGGGGAAGTAAATGTTTGGCTAGGAATATTTGTCTACTGCAGGGCAGGACCTACAACAGCTATGCTGGCCCCAGTGGGAAATGTACTCTGGAGATCAGCAGAAAGGTCCAAGGAGGGGATGGGGCTTAAGCAGGACTGCCTAAAAAACAAGGTGACAAGGCCACAGAGGTGGAATACTGTGGTAGAAAGAGCACAGGATAGAGTCAATAGGCCTGAATGCTAGTCCCAGCTGAGCCATTCTATAGGTCTTAAATTCCTGATTTTAAATAATAAACAGGAAGATCTTTCGGAGTATTTTTCATACGTAACATGTATGGTCACATAGATGGGAAGCTGAGGTGTCCAGTGAGCAGGGATCAGTGAGAGCTTTGCCAAGGATGTAACGGAAGCTTCATTGGAGCAGGCCCCAGCCCATGGAGGACCAAGGATGGGCGTCTGGAGGCTCAGGAATGCCACTTATCCTTCCAGAGACACTGCAGGAGCCACGACAGTGTGAGCCAGGGCAACCCCAGGCACAAAATATCTCTGCACTGAGGGCCTCTAGGAAAGGGGACCAAGCAGGGTAAGTCAGACCCCTATCTGGCCTCTCTCCTGAAAGTTTCCCTCTTTCAGAAATGCCATGGCCAGGGAACTAATAATGATCTCCTGCGTAATACCATCTAGATAAAATTCAAGGAAAGGTAAAAAATCAGGACAGTGATGACCCATTCAGAGAGAAAAGGGGCCCAAGAGAGCCTTCTGGGGTGCTGGAGGTATGCTGTATTTGATCTGGGGGTGGTTACATGGGTGTGTACATATCAAAATGCATGGAGCTGTCCACTGAGATTTGTGTAGTTTACAGCATGTAAATTACAACTCAAGGAAAGATTAATAACAGAAGAGATTAGAAACGGTTCCAGGCCAGGAAGAGCAGTGCCTGAGACAGAAAGAAAAGTGAGGGGAGAGTGGAAAGAGAGTTGCCACAAGGAAAGAGCTAGACATACAGGGGAGGTGGGCCTGAGATGCAGGCATGGAGAAGACAGAGGAACAGGGGGAGGTAAGGAGAGGAGCAAGGGAGAAGAAAGAGTAACAACAACCAGTGCTTGGCATGGTCAGGGCAATATGGCTGCTTGACTTGAGGCATCAGTTTGCCTTAAGGTCCCTGGAACCACTCCTTTGTTTTTTAAAGATGGGAATTTTGAGGGCATTGGCATGTCCAGGAGATTAGCAGAGACACCTAACAGGTCTTTGGCAAGTTGCCAGACTAGTGCTTGTTGCCACATAGGGTGACAGGGGTCGGAACAGTTCTCTGATATTTCTACAAATAGATGGCCTTGAGACTCATCGTCCTGCAGCAGTGCTGAGTTGAAAATAAAAGGATTTCTCATTGAATTTTTCAGCTTCTGCTGTCAGGAGAAACCCTACTCATCTAACATTAGAGCTTGCAGATGGCTGAGATGTGACATGCGCCACTTAGAGTGGGACGACATTGATGTACAGTGTTAATATTATACTCTAAGTGGCTTCTGTATGTTATCCAAAAACGGAGAATAAAGCTGAGCAATTCATTTCTTCTTTTAAAAAAATGGGTGGTTATTAAAAATGACTATTCAGAGGCTCAAAGTCATAAAATGGACCCTGTATCATTGGCGTGGGCAGCCTCCTCAGTGTCAGGGAGCATATGGCCAGTGTGTGTCCTCACTTGTCCTAGAAGAATCAGGAAGATGGAACTCCTTGAGGGAACTCTCTGGGGGCCCTGGGCAGCCTCCTCCACTCCCCGCATCCCCAACCCTTGCCCAGTGGAGCGCAGCCAAACTTGGTGTCCCAGCCAGGTCCACCTATAGTTTCCATTTCACCTACCGGCCAACAGTGAGGGCCATGGAGTCCAGCTGCCTAGGTTAGAATTCTCTCCCCATTACTTACTCACTGTGGTATCATAGTACCTTGGTTTTCTCATCTGTAAAACAGAGAAACAATATCTATCTTTTAGGGTTATTATGAAGATTAAACGACTTAAAATGTGTAGAGCATTTAGACATTCACATGCCTGGGACATTTTAAATGCTCAATAAATGTTGTTTTTATGATCATTATCATAATCATAATCCCTGAGCATGGATATTGCCCCGTAGCCCTGGTGTTTTTTGCTTCTGCAGACCCGACAGGCTGAGATGTCCTCTGCCTCTTCATTTCCCCTGAGCAGATGCCTCCTTTGCGGCTGAGTTTGAGTCCAGTTGACTGCATCATCTTCCCTCTCTCCTTGCCCTCTAATAGTACAAAGAATTGATAGTGGATTTCTTTCCACAGTGTCTACCTGCATAGGGGAAGTACTGGGAGTTTTGGCAGCTAAAGATGTTGCTTCTATAGTGAACCACCTGGGAAAGACAGCAAATTCAGTAAATGCCTCAGTTCAGTGAGTGCCCAGCCAGGGCTAGATGCTGTGTAAATAAGACCCAGGCCCAGAGGGTGGATTTGAGCAGTTGCAGCAAAACCTAGACCTTTTTACAGAATATCTGTATTCTTCTCTTTTATCTCCTCACATGCACACTAACTTCTTGACGGCAGAGCCTGAGTCTTATTTATATAGCATATAGCCCTGGCTGGGCACTCCCTGCACTGAGGCGTTTACTGCATTTGTTGTCTTCTCCTGGGTGGTTCACTACAGAAACCCCAGTCCTAGCTGGAAGCCAAAACTCCCAGAAGTTTTCCTGTGGCAGTAGACAATGTGGAAATAAATCCAGTCTGCTGAAACCAGGCAAGGGCAGCCCTTTTGGGAAGAGGTAATATACTTCCCTTCATATGATACCCAGACTTCTCCCCTCAACTGTGTCTGCCAGACATCCCCACTTGGATATGTAACTGGCATCTCAAACATAGCATGTCCAAAACAGAACTCCTGGTGCTCCTACTCAAACCTGATTGTCTTGTATTCTTCTCCATCTCCATCAAGAGAGCTTGATCCTTCCATCTGCTTAAACCAAAAATCCTGGAGCCAACCTGGACTCCTTCCTTTCTTTCACAATCCATATGGAATCAATTAACAATTCTGTGCTCTCTACTATCCAAATATGTCCTCACCCAACCACTTCCTACAGTGATGTGCTGAGCACTGATTGTTAAATATTCATGAAACTTGTAATCTAGCTGTTAAACTATAAGTACTCGAAGTCTGCTGTGGTGGGACTATTTACACCATAGAAATTGACAGGTGCTACAAATCGGGGCTTTTATTTTTATTTGTAATATCTTTTCCAGAGAACTGGTTCACCAGAACTCCACTGATTTCCCACCCCTTCCACTGCTACTCCCACTCCAAACCTCCATCCTATCTACCGGGATCATTGCAATAGCCTTCTGTCTACCTGGTCTTCCTGCTTTTACTCTTGTCACCATACAGTCTACCTTCAACATAGCAATCCTTTTAAAACACAAATCATATCACGACTAGGCTATGCTCAAAACTCTCCAGTGCCTTCCCTTCTTACTCAGAGTAGAATCCTAGTTTGTAACCATGGCTAACAAGGTTCTACACATCTGACCCTCCATCACTTCTCTGATCTCGCTTCTTCACTGTAGTCACATGGGCCTCCTTGACGATCCTTGGACATACCCTGCATTCCCTGCCTCAGGGCCTTTGCACTTCCTGTTTTTTCTGTCAGGCAATCTCTTACCCTAGGTGAGTTCGTGGCTTTCTTGGCCATTTCCTTCAGTTGTCTTTTTATGAGACAGAGAGCAATCTGCCTGATTACCCTATCAAAATCAGCTTCCCCTCACCCTGCCATTGTTTTCTATTCCCTACACAGTCCTTCACTTCTCTATAAAATGTCTATTGCTATTTGAAACGTACATGTTTATTAGTTTATGTGGTTATTGTTTATCTCCCCACTTCTATCCTGGTTAGAATACAAGCTTCATGAAGGCAGAGACCTTGTTTTGTTCATTTCTATGTCATTAGTGCCTAGAACAATGTTTGGCACATAGTATGTGCTCCATAAATATATGTCAAATGAATGATGCTGCCCACACCCCTGAGCTGTCCCTCTGGACAGAAGGGATCATGACAGCAAAGTGGAGCAATTGCTAATGCTGTACAAAGAGACCACCCTCATCTCCTTTCCAAGGACTCCAGTTCTCTTGAGCATCTCTTACAGCTATCAGAGATTGAAAGACAACACTTAACTGAGCAAATATCATTCAAAGTGCTCAGATCCCTGATGAGGATAAATTCCTCAATAAAACAAAACTTAAAGATATAGGTTTGAAATCAAGCTGAACATAAGCTATTCCACCGGCATTTACAAGGGACTATTTTCCTAAGATAGAACTAAAGTTTCAGGCTGAATTGATAAGAAATCAAATGTTTGATTTCTTCCTCTTCCTCTCTATGGGCCAGACTCCAAGTGAAAAAAAAGATACATGTATATGAATATATATTAGATAATATGTGTGTATATATATAATTTTATGTGTCAACTTGAATATATATATTCAATGACTATATGTAATCTTATATGTCAACTTACATATATACATATACACACACACACAATCTGTGTATGTGTGTATTTAATTTTATGTGTCAACCTGACAGGGCCTCGAGGTGCCCAAATATTTGGTCAAACATTATTGTGGGTGTGTCCATGAGGGAGTTTTTGGATGGGATGAACATTTGGACTGGCAAACTGAGTAAAGCAGGTTGCCCTCCCTAATGTGAGTGGGCCTCATCTAATCCCTCAAAGGTCTGAATAGGACAAAAACGCTGACCCTTTCTTGAGTAAAGGAATTTCTCCTGCCTGACAGCTTGAGTTGGGAAAATTGGTCTTTTCCTGCATTCAGATGCAAGCTGAAATACTGGCTCTTCTTGGTCTGAAGCCTGCTGGCTTTCATACTGAATCTTACAACATCAGCTTTCCTGGTTCTCAGACCTTTGAACTTAGCCTGGAACTATAGATCAGCTCTCCCGGGTCTCCAGCTTGTCAACTGCAGACGTCTCAGTCTCCATAATCACATGAGCCAAAGGTTTGTATAGGAAACCTTTATATACACATACACACCCCCCACACACCATATTGGTTCTTTTTCTCTGGAAAACCCTGACTAACACTATTTATACACAAAATGTGTGTGTATACATGTGTGCATGTGTGTGTGTGTATAAATATAATTTGTGAGGCTCTGGCTGATGGGCTGGGGGATGTTTGCAGGCAGACAGAGATGATCATAGATGTTCTTTAGGCAGAAGTTCCTGGTAAAATAAGGCATAGTTGTTCACCTTCTTGCTCTCCTTTTGTTCACCAGCAGCTGTCTTATTGCCACCTGACAGGGAATCCAGAAAGCAGGAGAGTTGGACTTGGCCTCCAAGGCAGTGTGTGCACTTCAAGGTCTTTGTTCTATCTGTAGATTCAAAGCCACCCCAATTCAGGATACACAGAGCATGGAGGTGGGGCAAGATTAGGTTGTTGGCCTTTTCCTGGTCAGTGTGACTTTGCACAGGTGGAGGGAAAGAAGGATGAGCAATGCAGAGTCTGTTGTTTCACTGACTCTCACATATTGGCATCGCCTTCTCCAAGTCACCCAAGATGGAAATTCCAGAGGGGTTTTTCACTCCTCCTCACCCTACCCGCTTCTGTATCATCAAGTCCTAGTGTGTGAGGCTGCTCTTGCATTGCTGTAAAGAAATACTAGAGGCTGGGTAATTTATAAAGAAAATAGGTTTAATTGGCTCACAGTTCTGCCAGCTGTACAGGAAGCATGGCACCAGGCATCTGCTCAGCTTCAAAGGGAGGCCTCAGAGAGCTTTTACTCATTGCAGAAAGCAAAGTCGGAGCAGGTGCTTCACATGGTGACAGCCGGAGTGAGAGAGCGAGGCAGGGTGATGCCACACATTTTAAACAACCAGATTTCACGAGACCTCACTGTAGCAACCACAGCACCAAGACATGCGAGATCCACCCTCATGGCCCTAACACCTCCCGCCAGGCCTCACCTCAGACATTGGGGATTATATTTCAACATGAGATTTAGAGAGGACAACACTTAAACATAGCAACATCAACATTCCTTCACAGAGTCATAAGAAAGGGTTAACCACCACTACCTGTGGGTAGAGGAACTAGTAGAAAGAAGAAGAAAAATTTTTATTTTTAATTTTAGAGCTTTCTATACTGTTTGAATATTCTAAACTTAAACATAAATTACCCACTTACATATCCACAGACATCAAAAAGATAATCAGAATAAATGTGCTTATGTCTGTGTGCATGTATACATACACACATGTATATATGATGTGTTAATATAAATTATTGTGTCTATGAAACGCCTCCTTTTCCTTTGCAATGTCCTTTCAATCTGCTTTCCTTTGCCACCTGAGGAGGGACCACATCACTTCTTGCCTGCCTTCCACAAACCTCTCCCTCCCAATCAGTCCTGCACACTGCTTCCCTCAAACACTATTTTAAGTGATTCTGGGTCATTTTCTTTCTCAAAATAATACAAGGAGATGACTATCAAATGTGAGATTGCCTAGTTTGGTGCCTGCTGCTTAGGAGGTCCTCAGTGAATGCTAGTTTCCTTTTTACTTTATAATTCTTCAGAGGGTCTCACTGACCAAAGAGCAAAGCCTGCCTCCTCCTAGCTGCTACCCTGGGGTGCCTTCCTGTCCCAGTTAACACTGGGCACACTGTGCTCCAGCCATGCAGAAAAGCTCTGGGATGCCCTCACACTTGCTAATCTCTTACCTGCCCTTTCCTGGCTACAGAAACACTGTCTGACCCTTTGGGACCATCTCAAATGCCATTTCAGCCACCAAGATTCCTAACAGCACCCCACTCTGTACCACCACAGGACTTATTGGCTCTGTGTTTTCTTTGTTAAACAATATGTCACTTTTGGAAATCATATATTGATACCTTTTGAAATGCTTCCCCCATTTCTCCTTTTTCCTTTACCTCCACTTCCCATGTCTCTCTCCCATTTGCAATTTGTTAATTCATTCATTAGCTATGTATTGAGTGTCTACTGTGTGCCAGGCCCTGTGCTGGCCACTGCCCTGTAGGTGATGAACCAGTCACCAGTCTCCTTCCTCTTCCTCTCTAGGTGGGGAGTCTTTGGGGTGAGGGGCACTCTCAGAGAAGCTGAGAGCTGAGCAGAGACTTGCATAAGGCAAGAGATCAGCCATGACAATATCTTGGGGAAGAGCTCAGGCAGTCAAGCCTGCGGAGGGAACGGGCTTGGCAGGTTAGAGACTAGTGGAAGCTGGTGTGGTAAGAGAGGAGTGCATGGCAGGCAGAGTGTAGGAGATGAGGCCAGAGAGGTGGTCAGGGCCAGGTCACGGGAGAGGAGGGCCATGATTTGATTTTCATTTTTAAATAATCCCTTGGGGTTTTGAGTATGGACTAGACTTTAGGAGATGGGAGGGGCAAGAATGGAATCAGGGGAGCAATAGGAAAATGAGGTGAGAGACAATGGAGCTTTGGAACAGGGTGCAGGTAATAGTGGCAGATTGGAGATATCCCTTGAAAGAAGCCCAGCAAGGCTTGCTTGTGAACTGGCTGGGAGAAAAAAGGGAAAATCAAGAAATACATTTTTTTTTAACTTTAATAGTGAGGCCATTTATTGAATTGGGGAAGATTGGGTTAGAAAGGGATGAGGCGTGGGCACTGGAGGTAAGAGTTACATTTTGGACACACTGAGCTTGAGATGCCTATTAGACACACCCAAGAGGAAACTTTAAAGTCTGGCTTCCAAGAGAAAGATTCAGGATGGAATTGGCTGACTCAACTGCCTAAGTAAAAAATTCAAATAAATACAAAGTCCTTATCATTCATTCAGTAAACATTTATTGAGCACGTACTATTACTGTTAGGTGGTACCATATGAAATAACCATCTTTGTATGCCAAAAATGGTCAAACATTGGCCAATTTCATACGGCTCAAGCTAACATATCCAAAGTGCCAGGCCAAGCAAGGGTTGTGAGGGATGAAGATGTGTGAAGTACAGCATCTGCTCTCCAGAGGCTGACATTCTGGAGTGGGAAATAACATTTTCTTTTAAATCTAGTAATAATAACAAGCACTTATATACCAGTTACTATATCCATGTGCTATAATAGGCACATGGCATATATTGTCATTTAATCATCACAACTTTATGAGATAGCCACTATTATTATTTCTTTGTTTATTATATATTATATTATATATTATATTATTTGTTTGTTTATTATATAAACAAACAAAAAAATTGCTTAACCAAGCTGTAGTGAAAGATGGCTACAAAATCTTTGCCACTCACCCTATGGAAAGGTAGGGCCTATCTGCCCCCACCCCCCAACCTCCCTCAAATCCTGTGACTGGCTTTGATCAGTAGAATGAGATGCAAGGGGTGCTATGTAATCTTTAAGGCCAGGCTGTAAGAGATCTGTAGGTTTTACTTTTGACCTCTAGGAGCATTCCCTGGTAGAAGCCAGCTGCCATGTTAGAATTCTGACAACCATGCCCCTAGGAATCCCAGGCTTACCACACACAGAGGGAGAGATACCACGTGGAGGAGCTGGGGTGCCTGAATGACCCCACCTGACACCTCCTAGAACAGAATAAACTCCAAGCTGAACCCTACCCACTTCGACCCATAGAATTTTAAGGAAATAAACTAGCTGTTCTTTGATGTTATTAGGTTTTAGGGTGGTTTTCTATATAGTAGTAGATAACCAGAACATAAGCAAAAGCAGCTAAGCTGGGATTTGAATCCATGTTGTCTGGTCCACAATTCGTGCTCTAAACTACTGTATATACTACCTTTCTAATACATGGGGTGCATATGATAAGCTCTGTTGTGATGAGACTGTAAAGTCTAGTGATTTTTTCCCTGAGAGTGATGTTGACACAGCTAGTCAAATAAATTAATATTCTCATCTAGCAGATACATTTGGAACAAGTTTATACACCAAAGTATGCATAAATCCACATAATCTCATCACTGAAACCATAAAATACATAATTGTATCTTATCATTAACATCCAGTGAGAAGTAGTGAGTATATTCACTTTTTAATGCTGCATAACAAACTGAGCAACCTAAAACAACATATATTTATTAGTTCCATTTCTGTGGGCGTGGAATCAGGCATTGATTATATGAGTTTTCTGCTGAGGGACTCACAAGGCTGCAATTGAGGGACTAGCTGGGCTGTGCCTCTCTGGGAAGCTTGGGGTCCTCTTCCAAGCTCATGTGGCAGATTTCAATTCCTTGCAGATGAGACTGAAGTCCCCGTTTTCTTGCTGGCTATTACTCAGGGCCTGCTTGCAGTTCCTAGAGGCTGCCTGCAGCTCCTTGTCATGTGGCCTCTCACAGACCCTCATATCGAGGTGGCTTTCTTCCCTCAGGCCAGCAGGAGACTCTCTCTCCCTCCAGCCTGCTGAGACAGAGTCCGGTATAACAAAACTATGCAATCATGGGAGTGACATCTCATCACCTTTGCCATATCATATTGGCAAAAAGCCAAATCAATGAAATAGACAATCTATATTATGGAAGAGGTGACAGATACAAATTTATGCCACATGATCTAGGACTTGAGGGGAAGCATGCTGTGTGTCATCGCCTCTTCTACTACATGGTGGAATGAATTCTGGGTTAGAAATCAGAGTTCCTTAATGGACACTGAGGACTACTACAGGATGAAGAGAGGTGGAGAGCAAGGGTTAAAAAACTAGCTATTGGGCACTATGCTCACGACCTAGGGTTGTACCCCAGCCCTCAGCATCACACAATATACCCATGTAACAACCTGCACATGCACCCTCTTAATCTAATATAAAAGTTGAAATTTTTAAAAAGAAATCAGAGTTCCTGGTTTTAGTTCAGGTTCAGTCACCTACAATTTGTATAATTTGGGGTAAGTTATTTAATCTTTGAGATTTGTTTTTGCTTCCTCATAAAATGTGGTAGGTGATGTATACAAAAGAGTGTTATGATAACAGTAAAGTTTACAAGGCTTTGCAAGCTCAAGTACTAAGCACGTTTAAAGGCATAATCAACCCTTCCCATCTTCCCTCCCTTCCCCATTGTCCTTTCCCTTCTCAGCACAAAACAGCCAGCAGCAGGCCTGTCACACAGTACTATGGGTAGGGAATGAAGAGAGGGGAGCCATGAAAAGGCATATCGGACAGTTCCATCTGGCACCCAAGGATGTAGGGTGGGTGCAGGAAGCAGGTAGAGGAGATGGCCTGCATGTGTGGGAAATGGGCTACATTAGCTAATAAGTAAATAGATTGAACAAATAAGTATGTATATTAAGAATAATGAGAACCAGATTTCCCATTTTGGGAAATGGTACTAACAAACATGAAAAGAGGAGAGGCTGGAAAGAACGCTAAAGAGTTGGATTGGAATTGGAGGAATCAGTATGAACTTGTGGTTTCTATACACAAATATACAAATAGTACAAATGTGTGTATGTGTGTTCATACATACATACATGTATTTCCTAGTTCTGTCTACTGCACAGGCCTAGAAGCAATGACATCACAGCACAAAGAGCATACCACATGTTTCTATCATGGTCGCTCAGTACCATCCACCACTGAAAGGAACTAGTACTTCTTAGAGAAACAATTGATTCCAGGCTGGGACAGGGTAAGTACAGATGATCCTGGAGTATCTTTTGTGCCAGAAAGCAAAGATGCTGAAGGAGTGATGGGGATACATCAAAAGGACACAGGAGCTACCTTGAAGGGGTTCTGGCCGGCTAAATCTGGGATAATTTGAGCATCAAAACGTCCCTATTGAACAAAATAGGACTTCATAAGTAAATGATAAGAAAAAGCTTTTTAAAGTATAATGTCAAATAAATGAGTACGAAATCATGGAAATCAAACATTACCATTTGGCAACCACCATAGAGATATTTGATCATAGATGGAGGCGAAGGCTGGTGGGTAGAGGTTAGATGAGGAACAGGATATTGGCATTATATGTAATACTGAAGAATTATAAAGGGAAAGTGGTGACTTTAAGATGGAAAACTTAATGACATGACTAGGGAGTCAACTGATGTTGAAACAGGTTGACATCGTGTGGCCCCAGGGTGACACACTGAGAAGAGCATGGTGTCACTTCTGTAGTATTCCTGCCAGGAAATCCTGCCTGACTCTGCCAAGAGGAAACATGAGACCGCCTATGCTAAGGGACATCCTAGAGAATGTAAGACCTGTCCTCTTGAAAGTGGCTGAGGACATGAAAGGACTCTTCCAGATAGAGGAAACCAAAGAGACATGAAAACCATGTGCAACACATGCTCCTTGACAGCATCCTGGACCTAAAAGGAAAGAGCCATTGCTGAATGGAGTCTGAGGATGGAGTGGTAGCATTGTACCAATGTTGACTTTCTGATTGGTGGTTATGTGGAGAAGGTCCTTGTTTGGAGGAAACACACACTGGGGTATTTAGGAGTGATAGGACATCATGTCTACAGCTGTTTCAAATGGTTTAGAAAATGACTGGTGGTAATGGGTATAGATAAACACAGATAAATAAATCAGCACACACATGCATAAAGCAAATGCAGAGAGCTAATAACAATGAGGGAATCTGGGTGATGGAATATGGCACTGTACCTACATACCTACAGCTTTGCAGTAAGTTAGAAGTTATTTCAAAAGAAATTTATTTTTGTAATGCAGGGAAAAAGGAGTAACCTAATCATCTTTCTTCCCCAAGGAGATTTCAATTCCTTGAGAAAAAGTCTCTGTCTTTTACTCCTGCTGATTCCCTGGCATACAGGGAATCCTTGACATAGACTTGCTGCAGGCAGGCCAAGGCAAAAATTCAGTGCTCACCCTTGCAGAGTTCTGGCTCTCCAACTGAAAGTTTTCATGGGTTGAATTGCATGTCACATAACTGATCAATGAGGGATTACAATTTGCTTTCACAGGCCGCTATTGGTTTCACCTCAGTTGCCCTCAGGAGCAACATGACTAGTGAAATCTTAAGAGAGGGAAGAAATTGATGGTGAATGGTGCAGAATCGTAGAGATGTTCTGCCTCAGTGGCTGGCCAGTCCATGGCCTGGCAAGCATCTGCTGACCATCTGTGGCTGGGAGCCAGGCTGCCATTTCCTTTGATGGTCTAGATAGAATCTTGTTGATTCGGGTCTGGATGTATGTTTTGTTCAGGATTCAGTGACATTTAAGTTTGATGTTGTCAGTTTTGATAAATGTGTACTTTTGGCTTTCGATAACAAAATACACACATTGAGCTATACAAGCACCTTTATTATTGAAATTTCTGCAGAAATAATTCTGTTCTGTAAGTCTGAAATTCTCTAGATTCTCATCCCTTTTGTTCCTCAGAAATAATTGTTCATGGGACACAATTTTTTGATGTTTCTTTTCTGAAGACTGTGGTACTAGGCTAGAACATTCCAGAATTGCATACTCTCAGAGTCGAAAGGGGACTTACAGGTTGTCAGAGCACAGTGTCTGATCTAGAATGCAGACTGGCTTCCGCTCCATGGACCCGAGGGTTGCAGAGCCACAGGTGCCACTTTCCCCAGAAGCAATGGGAGCACGAGCCAGCAAAAAGTTGCCTTTCTCAGCTATAACCAGAGTTACAAAGCACTGATCCTCCCAAATCTCCAAGCCCATGCAGGAATTCTACCAACACAGCCTATGGGGTCCCAGCTTCCGCATAAACCCCCAGTGATGGGGATCTCTGTGTCTCCCAAAAACTTCCTGCTGAGGCTCTCGAATCTACTACTCGGCTGAGGTCTTGGTGTTTGCTCCTTCTCTCCCCTCCTCACCCTTATACTTCGCTCTGTCCTCCACTTCTCAGCATACCCACCCTGGGCAGGCCAGATCTGGAGACACATTTTCCCTCAGCTGCCCTGCAAAGGGTGCTGTGGCTGTCGCTTGCCTGTAGTCCCTTTGACGGCTTTGTGTTCTGTGCTATAAATAAATGATTTTGAATGCTTATCTGCTTGCCTCTGTCTGCTTTTCAAGTTATTTTTGGGTGACAGGCCTCTTCTGTGTTAGGTGGGGGCCTGCGTTATTGAAGACCATGCGTGCCTTGTCAAAGGGAAATAAGGTCATTTGTGTGTGTGGTGGAGGCTGAGGAGGGTGGGTAGTGGGTGCAGGGCTTGTCAGTTCACATTCAGAGCAGTGCTTGTGTCCTCTTGCTAAAGTGTACCAGGCAAACCAGGGGGACTCCAATATAGTCCAAGCCACTCCCCACAGGTAATCCTGAGCTCAGGCTTTCTCATCTCATTTAACTCTCCATCCACAGGCACTTCTTTCTTAAAACCAGCAATGTGGAATGTGCAAAGGACCCTGAACTAAGAATGCGAGCCCTGGGTGACTACCTTGGCCTGCAACTTCCTGGCTGGGTGGCCTTGAGTGAGTCACTACTTCTCCATGTCTCCATTTTCTTAATCCAGAAGTGGGACTGCTGGTTACTGCCCTGCTTGATTAGGGGGCTAGAAGGTAGGCTTTCATCTACCCCGGACTACAGGCAGCAGAGGCCCCAGAACACGGCCAGGCCTGAGACTAGTCCCCACCTCCCCTCTCCCTGGGAGGCCCTTGGTGGCCAGCAGCCAGGACCTCGGGGATGTTTCTGTCTTCAGCTGTATCCTTTTGACTTCAAGATCCATGCAAGAAACTAAAATAGAGAAACCCTGATTTACTGAGGGTTCACTTAAGATCAAAACTAAGAGGAAGCTTGAGACCACAGCTCCTCCTAACAGGATGTCCTCCTCCAATTCCTGTCTGCCGTCCAGAGCCCTCAGTGTCCCCGCCTGACTGACTATTGACTTCCCTCAGCCCTCACTTTTTCTTCCAGAGGACCCTCCTCAGCCCCTTCCTCCTTCTCCAAGATGCTCCTACCACTGCCTTCAGGCCCCTCAACACCCCCATCAGAAGCATCTCTCTCTCCAATCCCTGCATCTCTTCCTCCATGTTTTTCAGGCCTCCAGTGCCTGAAGACAGAGCTGAACTCTGAAGACATTTAGATCTTTAGCCATCAGTCTGAGGAGAAATCTGCATTTATTATGGTTTTCTGAGTCTAATGAGAGAGAATAATCGATTCATCCACTCAAACAGTTTTGTAAAGCACGGCACCAAAGTTTGCTTTAATACTTAGGAAAATGCCCACTGGCTTCCCTATTTGAGGACTTGTTCTCCTGCCTCTGTCCCTGCCACAGCAGGTTCCCCATGGAAATGGGCTGGGCTCCAGCTCCAGGCCGCTGGGGTTACCTTCAAAGCCCTGGATACTCACCTCTCCTCAAGTCCTTTGCTGTTGCTGCTGCCACCAAGCAGTTTCCAGGGCATGGCAACTGGACTCCCTGACAGGTCTCCCGGTTCCCAGCCAGCCACGGCTCCTCGTCAGTCTGTCGCCAGCTGTTGCCCCACCTTTCTTGCCCCTCCAGCCTGCTTCATTATCCAGACCGTTTCTGCTTTTCACCCTCCACTGATTCCCCACAGGCTTCAATTAATAATTTTAAATAGTCACCAATTTTCCTCAAGCCTTGGGCAGTAATGAAAATTTAGGTCTAAATTAAAATTTGCTAATTTAAAAGCATTTGCCCACTAATCGGCTGCTGAAGTGCAATCACTTGGCAGCTGCATCTCAGGGCTGTCCTCTCATGGCCTCCTGCCTCTGTCCCTGGAAGGGTTAACCCAGTGGTTCTCAACTCAGGGGATTTTGCCCCTCAGGGGACATTAGGCAATGTCTAGAGACACTTTTGGTTGTCTTGGGGAGGGAGTTGCTACTGGCATTAGTGGGTAGAGGCCAGGGATACTGCTAAACACCCCACAATGCATAGGACAGTCCTCCACAACAAAGAATTATCTGGTGCTGAGTTAAGAAACCCTAGATATGGAAAATTCCCAGGCTTTTCCCCAAGAAACCTTTCCTTGAACAACCTTGCATTCTCCAGAACAGGCCTTGAAGCTTTTGTTTCTAGGGGTCTGGAGTCTTCGATGTACAACATGATCTCCCTAGATGTTCTAGATCTGTTTTCTTTGGCCCATATAATTCTTGTTTGTTTGAATTGATCCAATATTTAAGACCATCAAGATATTTTGCAAGAAAATCTGAGTTTACAGTTTGTCTTTAAAAATAGAAGATAGGTTAACATTTGTCCCTAATTCCCAGTGGGCGGCATTCAGCGGGAGTTGAGTAGTAGCTCCCCACGCCCCTTGACATCTGTCCCATTCACCTCAGTCTTCACCACTCTCTGTTACTCTCTGACTTTAAGTATCACTTGCTATTTATCATCGTGTTTACACTGCTGTTTTCTCACGGCAGAGGAATACTTCTCCATATACCTCAATTAAAAGTGGGAAAATAAAAGATAGACCGGGCTGCACCCAGAGCCATCAGTCATTTTTATTACCTGCCTCGCTCTGTGGGCATTTGGCTGTGTCATCCCATGTGGTTCCTGCCCAGGCCAGTGACTGAACTTTTTGACCCTGGTCAAGTCCTTCCCAGGTCAGCTCTGTAGATTCACAAGATGCTGGCAGGCAGGTAGGAGATAATTCTTTTTTATTTATTTATTTATTTATTTTTTATTATACTTCATGTTCTAGGGTACATGTGCATAACGTGCAGGTTTGTTACATATGTATACTTGTGCCATGTTGGTGTGCTGCACCCATCAACTCATCAGCACCCATCAACTCGTCATTTACATCAGGTATGCAGCTGGAAACCATCATTCTCAGGAGGTAATTCTTGTACTCTTTTCTCAGTCATAAATTTCCTGCTGGGACATGGGGCTCATGAGGATTGGAGTTCCCAGTATATCCACACCAAACATCCCACAGGGAGCTGCAAAAGAGAGGCAAAGAGCAAATCTCATCACTTTGGCTCAAGGACCCTGGTGCCCTACTCCCAACTTCTAACACAGGGGTCGGCAGACTGTGGCCCATAGGCTTATGCAGGCATGCTTCCTGCATTTATAAATCATGTTTTACTTGTGCAATCACTCCTGTTTAAGTACCTATTGTCTATGGCTGCTTTACTGCTACACTGGCAGAATTCAGTAGTTGCAACAGAATATATGGCCCACAAAGCCTGAAATAGTTGCTATCTGGTTTTTCATAGAAATAGTTTGTAGACCCCTGTTCTAACATTTCAGTACTTCCCATTCATATATACCTAGCAGTTCACAAAGCACTTTTTTGATCCTTCCAACAATCTCATGATGTGGGCAGGGCAAGGATTATGAAAGGTACAAACAAACACTTTTGAGCGTCAATTGGGTGCCGAGTGCTGAGCTCTGGTTTTTCACCTGCACTTCCTCACAGCAGCCTTGTGAAGTGATTATTTTAACTTTACAGATGACACAACAGAAGCTCAGAGAGGTTAACTGATAGGCCCAAGTTCACCCTGGAGTCTGTCTGGCTCTATGCCAGGCATCTCTGTTTCCCAGCTTGCTTAAGGCAGCAGTCTTGACCCTTCGCTTCATAGTGGTGGAGGGTTACCATGTGTGGCACTCTGCAGAACCACTCCTGGGACAGGTGCTGGAGCTGTGGCCTTCTCTCCCTCAACTCTCACACTGGCACTCCCTAGCAAGTGGAGAGCTACTGCATCAAAGGCCAGCCAACTGTAGTTTATTCTTGCCCCCTCCTCAAATTGCCAAAGGTTGGGCTGCCCCAGGCACAGTATCCAAACAGTACCTGACAGCTACTCACCTGGAATTAGTGCTGCCAGGTAGAAACAGATGCTGTGAATGCCAACCCTAGCTACTTCCTAACCTGGACTGTTGGGGATGACAGGATGAAAATGCTAGAGACCTAGGGGAGGGGATTAGGAAGGAGGACAAAGGGAGGGGTCTGAGCTGAGAGGAACACAGCCCGAATGGCCATGAGGGAGTGGGGGGCCAATGGCCAAGGAATTGAGGCAAACAAAAAACAACTGTGTGTTTCATTGCATGCTGCCCAATAACCTGTGAAGGGTAACAGAGTCAAAGCTTTAAGGAGCTGTAATCCTGCCTGTAGGACAGGCCACATGGAATCTGCATACCCCTGTTGAGTATTTATGCTACATTAACTGCATGCATTTGGGTTTCCATGTGCAACGGTGTGTGTCTTGGCATCTGTGTTTTATATGAGCAAGTAGACCTAGCCAAACCCACGGGACCAGAAGATGGTTTCATGCATGGGAAATTATGTGAGACACCAAAAGGAAGCATCTTCCAGCCCAGCCTACCACAATACCTGATGTCTTATTTTAGATTCATATTCTGTCTAGTACAGTAACTGGCACTGGGTAGATGCTCAGTCAATGTTAAATTGAACCCATTCTTTCAACTAGGTACGATATTTTTACAGAGATATTCATATATTCTCTTAAAGTCAAATACAAAGCTTATCTATTCTTTTCATTATTATCCATGTGTCCAATAAAAATTGAGTGCCTACTGTGTTAATTACTTTCTTCTTCTAAAATGCAAGAATAGGTTGGTATAAGGGAATAACAGTAAAAAGTCCAGGATAATAAGTGCAAGAGTCTCAAATTGTGTGTTTATGAGACATGAAGCTGGCAAGATGAGGTGGAAGCTGTGGAAGAAGGGCTTTGAAGGCCGGGCTGGGAAGTTTGGACTTGAACCTACAGGCATTCAGTAGGGGCTGTGGCTACTTATGCATAAACAACAAAAGTAGGGATTTCAGAAGGCCAGTTGGGCATTGGCATCAGAGAGTCTGCAGGAAGAGATGTAGATGGGAGGCATATGTCACTGGGAGTAATGAAGGACATTGCTTTAATACCCAGCCCTTCCTGAACACTCATCTTGGGCTCCCTACAAAGCATGTTGGGCACTGTATCTCCTGGAATACTTTCAACAACCTGTGAGACAGGTTTTCGTGTCTCCATTTTCTGGATAGGCAACTGAAGCTCAGAGCTGGGAGACTGCAGAGCTACTCTGCAGTGGCGGCATGCCTGGGGAAGAAGGGATACATGGCAGAGCTTGGTGGACGGATACGTGGGAGATAAAGCTAAACATGGATGCCCGGGGCCGTTCCAGTGCTAGGGCCAGGGAAAGCGAAAGAATGGTGGGTCCAGACCCCAAACTCTGCCTTGGGTACCCCTCTTGAAGGACACACAGGGCCACTTACCTTCCCTGGCAAAAGGCTGCCACCTCCCCAAATCCACAATGGCTTCGATGGTTGAGCCAGGGCATTCAAGGGGACACTGATGTTATAATTCAATGACAAAGCAGGTTGTCTCTTTCTTACTAATTGATCATCTTTCTTACTAATTGCTATGTAAGGCCATGGACTGCTCTTTAGTCTGAGCTTCTCTTTGCCCTTGCCCAGTGCAGTAGCTATTCACAGGTACAATTATAGTGCACTACAACCTCGAACTCCTGGGCTCAAGTGATCCTCCTAGTAGCTGGGACTACAGGCACGCACCACTACACTGGCCTCTTTGCCTTTTGAAAATTGTGTAAACCCACTCCGTTCCCCCATTCCCACAACGCATTTCTCACCACAGACTTTCTATACCATGATGATGAAGGCCAGGTTTGGTGAGAAGTCTTCTTGCTTCCAGAGATCAATGATCTCTCTCTCTCTCTCTGTCTCTGTCTCTCTCTCTCTCTCTCTCTCTCTCTCTCTCTCTCTGTGTGTCCCCGGCAAAATGCCATCCCTTTACTCACTGGGCCTGGGGAGCCCAACATGATGTAAACCAAAATAAAATGAAATGCTTCATTATCTGCCAGAGAAAGATGATTAAACTGGTCTACTTTGTGTCCTGATGAGCTGTCTCTGAACTGTGTGTCCGTTATCGCTTTCTGTCTGGATTAGAAAGACAGAATGAACTGTCTGTGGGTTAATTAGTTTCTTGGAAAGTTTATTCATTTCTCCCTTTCCCCGTTCTGTAGTCACAGAGCAATTCATACTGAGTCAAAATGCTCAGCTTCTGTTCCACATGATCAGAGCCAAACATGCATCAACTTGATGTCCATCACAGCCGATGAAGAGCCAGGTGGGGTCCCTCCCCCTTCTTCCACAGCCTTGTCACCAACACTGCCAACAGAGCCTCCACCAGGCATGGACAACTGCATCGTAGTGGGCCTGATCCACAGCTACTTCCCCTTGGCTCCTTGGAGAGGATGGACAGAGTTGACAATGCACTTGCCCTTCTTCTTCTTACTTCCATTGAAATCCATCATTGTCTTCAGAGTTTAACCAGTCACCATGCCCAGGAAGATTAGCTGTGCATCCATTCTGATCATAAAGTTGGTGCAAATCTTCTTCCCTCACCACAGTTCTAACTACAGGTTTCTTTTTGTTTTGTCAAAATATTTTGTTTAATAAATACATTTCATTTTGTAATTATTCTAGTAATTAAAGCTTATAAAATGTTCTCAAAGATCCTAAAGTAGCATTGACTGGTGTTAGAAGAGAGGAGAAGTCACCTATCTTTTTAGAAGAAAATACAACAAATTAGATGAAATAAATGAATTCCTTATAAAGCCAAACTTAACATGCTCACAAAACAAAATATAGAAAATATGAAATGTTGATGGTAACCATTACAAGAATGTATTTTTTAAAAGCTGACTGAGAAAAATATATATAACATAAAAAGTAAAAATATATATGATCGATGCAAAAAGAGCAGAAAGAAAAAAGTTTTTAAAAAATATTTAACATTTTTAGATATTAAGCTAACTACAGGTTTCTTTTTTTTTTTTTTTTTTTTTTGAGAAGTAGTCTCGGTCTGTCGCCTGAGGCAGAGTGCAGTGGCCAGATCTCAGCTCACTGCAAGCTCCGCCTCCCGGGTTTACGCCATTCTCCTGCCTCAGCCTCCCGAGTAGCTGGGACTATAGGCGCCCGCCACCTCGCCCGGCTAGTTTTTTGTATTTTTTTAGTAGAGATGGGGTTTCACCATGTTCGCGAGGATGGTCTCGATCTCCTGACCTCATGATCCGCCCATCTCGGCCTCCCAAAGTGCTGGGATTACAGGCCGACCGCGCCCGGCCTAACTACCGGTTTCTTAAATGTAATGATTAAGGCTCAGAGGTGCAGAGGATGGTGCCTTTTTGCTTTCTGAATTCAAAGGTGCTTATACATGTGTATAGTTTCTTTTCTTGGTTGCTTGCATATCTGTTAATGTGAACTTTTTTATTTTTATTTTTAGCCATTTTGTAGGTGTGTGTTTTCTGCCCCAGTTGTATCACAAATTCCTGTGGGGCAAGACCCACATCTAATTATCTTCTGCTTCCAACACTGCCTAACATGTGTGGTACACAGCTGAGAAGGCAGATGCTCCAATGTGTTCCCTACCTCACTGAGCCTGAAAGTATCACATGGAGACTCAGGGCAAGGTTCTGGAGCAGATGCTGGGGCAAATCCTGGCTCTCCCACCTACTTAGCTATGTGAACTGGTCAACTCATTTCAGTTCCTTGTTGCCTCCCTGTTTGCACATGCATACAATAGAGATAATAATGGTGACCTCATTGGTTCCTTGTGCAGATTTCGTGGGTCCCCAGCCTTTTTGGCACTAGGGGCCAGTTTCATGGAAGAAATTTTTCCATGGATGGTGGGGGTTGGAAGGAGGAAATGGTTTCAGGATGAAACTGTTCCACCTCAGATCATCAGGCATTAGATTCTCATAAGGAGCATGCAACCTAGATCCCTCACATGCACAGTTCACAACAGGGTTCCTGCTCCTATGAGAATCGAATGCCCCCACTGATCTGACAGGGGGCCAAGCTCAGGTGGTGATGCTGGCTGGCCCATGACTCACCTTCTGCTGTGCGGCCAGGTTCCTAACATTACTTCTTACCAGTCTCCAGCCTAGGGGAATGGGGACTCCTGGGCTAAGGCACAGGGGTTCGTAAAAGAGAACTTCACACACAGTAAACACTTAAATCCATGCTTACATGAATCTACAGACCTCAGAATCCTGTAGACACGGAGCACTGTGCTCCCTCCCTTTGGCCCTCCCCTCCTTCTGGATGTACCATATCGGACTTGGCCAGTGAAGTGGCCAGGCTGCAGAGGACATGGTGAGCCCAGCACGGTCCCAGCATGGCTCATTCTTTCCGCCTGCTTAACCTGGGGGAGGAATGTCACCCACAAAGGCCTGGAGAGAACTTGGGAACTCTGACTTGTTTCCAGAGTTCCAGCTACTCCAGGAAATCACCCGCCCAGGCAGTTCTTTACATTTCTACTCATTCCTCCTCTCTGTGCCCCTGAAACCAATCTGCTGTTCCCTCTGAAGTCCACCCCTGCCAGCACCTATGAAAGCCTCATTAATTGGAAAGAAAAGAACCATGACTCAGCAATGGTGGTCCTGGAACCTGATTGAAATTCCCGACAGATACTTATTACAAAAGCATTTCTCTTTATATAACAATTTAATCAGGCTGTGGTGTGATAAGCAGGGAGGCAGCCACTAAACAAGACTGTTAATGCGGCGGAATCGTCTCCTGCTGATGGATGCAGCGTAGGCATGGCCGTTCGTTAGAAATTAAAGTGGAACCGAAATCCATTTGCTGCCTGGTGGCTGGAGCGCTGTTGTTACAGCTTAACACAGCCGTTTCCTGTGTACTGCCAGGCCGACATACGTAAAGCGGCCTCCCGCCCCTGCGCCAGCTGTAATTCAGAGAAAATATCACTTTAATAAGCTTTTCCACAACCATGGGCAATTGACCTTAAAGACACTTGATTTTCCTGGAGCCACAGGTTGGAGGCAGCAGGAAGAAGGGGATAGAAGGCAGCTGAGGAAGAGAGAGCCAAGCTTCTTCTGGGGATGAAAGGAAAGACTACGCCTTTGAAAAGAAGGCAAGCTCTTCCCACCCCTGTTGCTTGGAATTACTTTCCACTCAATAATGCCACAGTGGTTTCCCCTCCTCCATCAAAGCCTCACTAATACTCCTCTGTGTGTTTCTTATGTCATTGTTATCCTAAAGGCAAGGGGATGTTGACAGAAGGAGAGGGACACCGTTGCTAAGACCCCAGGAGCAAGCATTGCTAGCTCAGGGACTCATGAATGTGCTCATTCCATGCAAGGAAACAACCAGGCAAGCTCAAGGGCAGGGCCTTTGTCTCTTCTGATGGACACCTCCACCTGCTATTAATGTAGGCGTTCTGGGACTCAAGCGAGTCTTGGTCCAACTGAGTCCTGAGCACATCCGCTGCCTTCAAAAGCACAGCAGGTGGCTTGTTTGTCTTTGTATCACCAGTCGCTAAAATAATGTCAAACACACGGTAGGTGCCCAATAAGGTAAATTTTGTGATGAAATGGATGAATATATGAGCCAAGCAGAATTTTTAGGGTTGGTTATTTTCTCTCCATAAAATTCTTCACTCTTCTAAGCATCACCCAGTGTTCTCTCAAACACTCAGAGTCTCTAATACATTTAAAATCCAATTTGACTCAATCTGCCCATCTCTCCTCTTGAACACAATCAGATTTATATGTGACTTTTTAGGGCAGTCCTGTTTCATAAAGTAATAGGTTATTGTATTAAAGTTCTTGATGGAATCTCAACATGTAGAAGCACAGATAGCACATCACCATCTGTACCTCCAGGTTGTGACAAGAGAAAGTCAGGGAGTACATTTTCCTAGGAATCCCTCCAGTCCCAAGTGCAGGGTGCTAGCTAGAGGGCAAATTTTCTGACAATTACCCAATGCCAGACTTTTTCAGTGAGTTTCCTGAGCTTTGGTACAAGGCCAGGAAACCTCCAGGAACAAAAGCAGAAACAAAAGGAAGGCTGTCAGCACCTTCCCTGCTGAAAAATCAAATGTCCATCATAAAAGTCTATTAGGATCCACTTATTAAGCCAGAAGCAACTGTATCATTTGCAAGCAACAACAATTCATTAGTCTAAACGCATCTGAATGTCATCCCCATCCAAGGACTCACCACACAATTAATTACAGCACAAAGTTGGAAGAACAAACTATAGCTCATAGAATCAAATAGCATTCTGATTCATGACATTCAGGTTTAATCCTGGTCTCAGAAATTTAGAACAAGGGTCCATGCCTGCAAGTACAAATCCACAGAGACCTTTCAGGGAGATCTTGCATTGTGTGGTGGGTTTTTGCTTGCCAATCTGACTTCCTCTCTGCTTTGAGCTGCTCCAAAGTAATCACTGTGCTAAGCCCTAAGTGACAGGCCATGTATAGTCCTGGCTTTCAAGGAGCTAAGAGTTGAGCATCAGAGAAAAGCCAGATATAAAAAGCTGCAATACAAGAAAGAGAGTGGACCATGTTGTACAAGGCACAGGCAAAGTGAGCTGGGGCAACTTGGAGCACTTCTAGCTGGAAAATCAGAGGGAATTCAAGGAGGAGATGGTCTTCAAGCTTAGTCTTTAATGTCTAGCTTCTGGCTGTACCTACGCATCTGCCAACTGCTCTGCACGACACAGGAGCCAGAGGAATGGCTGCTGGGGCTGCTCACTCTATGTCCAGAGGCCGCTATAGGTTCAGCCAAACTCCCAAGGCCCACCCCTCCAGATCATCTCTGGTTTCCTTTTCAGAAGAGCTTACCCTTCACCCATGTCAACCTTCTGGCTGCTTCTGGACTCAGCCTCTGGCTCCCTCTGAAACATAGTAGGAAGCCTGTCTGGAGAATTAGCAACCAGCAGCATGAAACTGTTCTCAAAAGATGTTCACTCAATTTGTATGATGTATTTCTATTGTACAATAGGTTCTACAAAGCATGTACACTTATCAAGTTATTTTCTTTCCTATCACACTTTACGTCACATCTTAAATACTTTACCTCATGGCTGAAATATATTGGGTTTTGTTTTTCTTTGGGTTTTTAGAGCATTTTGTGCTATAGAGTCAACATTCTTAACTGCTGAAATATCATTTGTCAAAAGCAGGTGAGGTCTAGCCGTGCTGGACATATTTTCTTCTACTGTGTCTGTCTTTTGACCAAGACTCCTGCAAACACACTAGAAGGCATTACCTCCTGGTTACACCTGGCTGAAGCCTTTCCCAGGCTTCATTACTGGAGAGCAAGCACATTTAAAGATGGGTAGGTTTAGACACCCATGGCATTAACGGCATTGCTGACAGAGGGGCATGGAGGTGTGCCTAAGTTCAGGTTCCCCAAGATTCAAGGTGCAAGGATCTTGTTAGGGAAAACACCTGTGCAAAAGAAAAAAAGAAAGTGGTGGTGATGGTGGGGGAGTCAAGGAACCTGGGAGATATGTCAGACTGATGCAAATCTGACCCAGAGTGAAGGAGAGAGGGAGAGAAAATGGGGTGGAAGCCTCCTGGACTGCCAGCAGTCTAAAGCCATTGGGGAGTGCTTGAGCCAAAGTAAGCCAGTAAAGGAGTCACCAGTCTCCCAGGGTTGGGTCTACCTCAGTATCCCTGCTGTGCTTATCACTGGGCAGGAGCAGCCTGTAGAAAGCATGGCCTCAATGCAGAAGTGGCTGTCAATTCCCTAGTGCAGTGGCTGGGACCCTGTCAACTGCTCCTTCTGTAGAAGGAAGTCTGCAAGGTCCCTTCTCTGGCTGCCACAAGGTGAGAATTATACCTAAAGGAGGAACTGTTAATCAGAGGGCAGGATACCCTCGCAGCCCCCTTTCAAGGTGTAGGAAATGTCTCCAGCCCAAGGGGCTCTCAGGAGACCCTGATGGCCCTCTGCCCTCCTCACATTCCCAAATACTCTTTCAGTTCAAACATCTTAGAGTCCACACTAGTTTACCTGACCTTAGGATGGTTGGCTGTATTGAATGGAAGTGCCCTTGGGTGAAGGAACAAATTAAACCTTTCCATCAGTTAGTCCTCAAGGTTAAATAAGCATCTGAATCATGTCCTGATCCCAAGTAAGAGGAGAGCAAAAAAACCTTGGCATGGGAACCAGAGGAGAGAGATAGGGCACAGCACTCCCTACTCGGTCATTTTGCCCAAGGTCAATCTTGCCTCTGATAAACCTCATGTAGCCAGTGGTGCTTGGTGAGTCCCATATTGGCATGGGGCTCAGATTGCCAGTGAGTGGCAGGCCTCCTGGAGGAAATCTGAGAGAGGATGTAGAGGTTGGTTGTTTCCTTCCCTTTTTGAAATCCCATAGGCCCTTGTCCTCCACAGCTTTTCAGGCCTAAAAGTGAAGGTTGATTTCACTGGCAAAAGTATGGATGAAGCCCAGGAGGCTTAGAGCCCTGAGGAAGGGAAAGGAAACTGGCATGGATTGGACATCTACTCTGCACCACCATCTCCATATGTGTTTATGCATTTGACATGCAGAGCCTGTGCAGTGCTATTATTATCCCTATTTTTCAGTGAGGCCACTGAATCTCAAAGGGGTTCACTCAAGACCACGCGTGCCAAAGCCAGGGTGCAAATATGGGCCAGTCTGAGTCCAAAGCCTCTGCTGCCATCCCAAACCTAGGCCCCAGGTGTTAGGTAGGCCTTTGAAGTTAGGAAATCCTGTCCCACTGGACAGGGAGGCCAGGAGTGAAGCTGGAGAGCCCACATGGAAAAGCAGGTCTTCCTGTCTCAGGTAGCCCACAGGAATGGTAGTGCTTGGGGTAGGTAGGTTACCCATACACACTTGTTGAACAAGGAAGAAGGAGAGAGCCAGAGGATCCATAGTTTCCTTAAACTTCTTTGGAGCTCTCTGAACCCCCAACATTCTTCTCTGTTACTATTTGGGGGCTCATCTCATCTCCTTTTCTTGTCTCCTAGAAGGAAAGACCCACATTTGAATCATCTTTGTATCCCACGGTGCCTGGCATGTAATAGGTGCTCAGTAGATGTCTGTTGGATGAATAGACTAGTCTAGACTTTGAGGTGAGCCAAAATGGCAGGTCACATGAGGATGGGGAGGAGAGGCTGGGGTCAGGCCTTTTGCCCCATATTCACAGGGCCCACTTCTTGCCCAGGCTTTCCTTGTGAGCCACAGGGATGTCATCTGGGAAGTAAAGACACACTTTCTGCAACTGCTCTGAGGGCTTTCTATCAGTTTTTACACAAGTGCTTGAGCAGATCACAAGGTTCCATCAGGACTGGAACTCGAAGCAGGAATCATTTCTAGAGGTTCATTTAGCCTGGGCCTTCCTGCTGTCAAGAGCCCTACGTCACCAAGTGGGAGCTGCATCTCAGGTCCTGGACCTGTCTCATGTCATATGTGCCTGATGGCCTGGTGCTGTCTGTCCATTAAAAAGCATCAGTGAGGCAAAACTTGTCTCTGGAAGCCCCTGAGTGTCTGTCCTGTGTGACTTCTACCCTCCTCACTTCCCCACACACATTCAGATACACACCCTCATTCCCTAGGCTCAGCGCAGGGCCTCCTACCTGCCTTCCTACCTTACTCCGATTTTGGTGATGCTAGCACACACCTACCCAGCTCCGAGCAATTCTCAAACTCTCCCTTGAGGAGCCAGTTGTCTAAATCCAACAACTGACCAGCTCCCCTTGCTAAAGGGAAGAGGTCTCAAGGGTACTCTGAGGTGTGACAGAAAAGTCACAGGGTTTGGCATCAGATGCAGATTACATGGCTCTGCCTGAGGATTTATCTTAATGTGCTGCTGCCTTGGTCTCCTTAGGCACAGTACTGAGGCAAGAAAGTTTATGGTGCATTAGAGGAACAGAAGGAATATCATGAATAGAGCGGAAAGAGGTAAGTAGGGAGTGGAACCAAACAGGAGGAAAAAGGCCAGCTTTCAGTACGAACATATTCCAGAAGGAATTTCATAAATTTTATCATGTTATATACATTCCAGAACAAAATGCCCCCTCTTTCAGCATTTGAAAGCCCACAAGGAAGAATCCATGTACCCCAGCATCCCCTCCCTGGGTGAGTAATGACCTGTTCCCTCCCCTGCCTTTTTCTCAGACTCTCAAAAGCCTCTCCCCCAACACTCTCCCTCTGCCCTAGGACCTCCGGCAGGATTCATTTCTATCTCTAGCTCAGCCCTTGTCTTTGAGCTCTGGACTCTATCTCAGCCTACATGACAGCTCTTTTTGGATGTTCAAAGGCAGCTTAAAGTAAATATGTTACAAGCTCAATGCACTGGCTTTTCCTAACAAACCTTTGCCCTCCATCCCCAGCATTCCATTCTCAAGGAACGGCTCCACCATCCCTCCAGTTACTCTTTTCAAAGACTTGAGCATGATCCTTGATCCTCTCCATTTTTTATTCCGCACATCCAAACCAATGTCAAGTCCTATACCTTCTATTTCCTAAATATTCCTCAGATTATATTGCTTCCCCTTTCCATGATATCATCTGGACTGCTGTAACAGCCTCCTCACTAGTCTTTCAACCCAAGTTCTGACACATCCTCGCTAGCATCGGTAGAGGACTTTCTCAAAAGCCCCATGCATCACCATTACACTTCTGAGTCAAAACACCTTCGGTGGCTTTCCAGTGCTCTAAGGATAAAAGCTAATGTTTTTAGTGTTGCCTGTCAGGCTTCCCTGGCTCAATCCCGGCCTTCTGCCCTGACATTGCCTGTCAGCATTCTCTTCATCACTCTCCAAGGAAAAGATCACACTGTTTCCTTGGCTTCTCCACCATGCCATTCCATCACATGCTGTTTCTCTGCTAGTCTCTATAGTCTAATGACAAAAGTACAGAGACTGGACACTTGTTATCCAAGGACCTATCAAGATACTTGGTCCCTGATAGATGCTCAGTACACGGAATTGGATACATGGAAAGTGAGATGTGTTGAGACACAGGCTGATGCTTTCAGTAGGGTCAGATTCTTCTAGCAAATTTATATTCCAGCAAGATGGTCTCCTAAAAAACTGTTCCAATGAAAGCAACATAAAAAGTTGGATGAATTATGTTGAAACACCTTCCTATATGAATTGCTGAGCTAGTAAGAAAGTAAGGATCCGCAGAAGCCAAATCAAAATGAAAGCCAAGGCCTTGGGAGATAAGCAAGAGCTTTGGTCAGCTCCTGCCCTTGGCATGTCTGCCAAACCCTGTGGACTTTAAGCTTCTGTCTTGGTGGCTGCTGAAGGCTTAGAAATCAGGAGATAAAGCCACAAGCCCATCCAGCTTGGGCAAGCTAATAAAACAGATTGCATAAAGCTAAGACTACAGAGAGTTGTCTCTTCAGTGAAAGAATAAATGAAAAATAGTACTACTTGACGATGTCCCCCACCAACTCACTCCAGTCTAATCATGAGAAAATCCAAATAGAGGGATATTCTACAAATACTTGACCGGTATTCTTCAAAAGTATCAAGGTTATCAAAACCAAGGAAAGTCTAAGAAACTGTCACAGCCAAGAGGATCCTAAGGAGACACAGTGACAAAAGGTAGCGTGGTTTCCTATATAAGATCCTGAGACAGAAAAAGAACGTTAGGTAAAAACTGAGGAAATATGAATAAATTATAGACTTTAGTTCATAATAATCTATCAATATTGCTTCATTAATTGTGACAAATGTACCATACAAATATAAGATGTTAACAATAGAGGAAACTGGATGAAAAGTATGTGGAACTCTCTGTACTTAATTGAAACTTTCCTGTAAATCTATAACTATTCTACAATACAAAACTGTATTAAAAGTAAAATAAACCCACTATGCAGAAGAGAACAGCAAGAAAACTTACAAGTCTTTACTTGATGTTTGGAGGAGCGGAAAAAATCTTCCCTGAGAATCATAACCATTCATTTGAGCTTGTAACTGAAATCCTCAGGCAGGAAATTTGATTTCAAATGGCATCCAGTTGGTAAAACTCCAAAGTGCCCAACAGATACCAACACAAATTTTCTCTGAAAGCATGCAATTTTGCCTGAGGCCTCAAATAATTTCCCCAGGTGAAGTCTCAAGAAACATGAAGTTATCATCAAAAATCATAAAACACATATGAAACAAAGTACTATAAGTGAAATCCAGCAGAAATAATAGCAGAATCAGAATCCTAAATATTTCAGATATTAACATTATCATAGCATACAGAATAAGTGTGTTTAATATGCTTCCAGACACAAAAAGGAATCTCGAAAATAATGAACAAAGAAAAAGAGACTATAACAAATGACCAAGCATGTTTTTAAAAAGAACAAATAGAACTTCAATTAAAAATACAACTGAAGTTAAAAATTCAGTGGAAAATCAAATAGTATACAGATTCAATGCAGCTGAAGGAGAAATTGGTGAATTGAAAGATTCAGAACATAGCCCTGGGGAACAAAGAGATTTGAAACACTATGAAATAAGGATGAAATCTGAAGAATAAAGTAAGAAATTCTAACTTTTATTGGCTTGACTGCAATAATAAAAAAATGGGGAGGGCTGGGTGCCATGACTCATGCCTGTAATCCCAGCACTTTGGGAGTCCAAGGCAGGTGGATCATGAGGTCAAGAGATTGAGACCATCCTTGCCAACATGTTGAAACGCCATCTTTACTAAAAATACAAAAATTAGCTGGGCATGGTGGCACATGCCTGTAATCCCAGCTACTCAGGAGGCTGAGGCAGGAGACTCACTTGAACCTGGGAGACAAAGGTTGCAATGAGCCAAGATCATGCCACTGTACTTCAACCTGGCAACAGTGCAAGATTCCACCTCCAAAAGAAAAAAGGAAAAGAAAAAGAAAAAGAAAAAGAAAGAAATTGGGAGAAGGCACTGGTGAAAGAGTTAAGAGTTTCACCAAAACTCAGTTCCAGGAGTTCTGGCAAATGCTAAGTAGGAATGTCAAATGAAATCTTCACCCAGACAAGCAGAGTGAATCTGTAAAACACAAAAGACAAAAAGGAAACAAAAACCCAGCCAGATCAGAAATAGGCAAAATTGATTTATGAAGACAGATATGAAAACAGTTTTTATCTTTAAGGAGGTGGGTAATGACTAAGGGAGGCTTCTAGAGTGCTGTAAGGTTTTGTTTTCATTTTTAAAAATTCAGGTGATGACTGCATGGGTGCATTTACTTTGTAAAAATTTAGAAGACTGTACATTTATGATTCATGCACTTTAAGAAATATTTATACTTTCAAAGAGAAAAGACAGATCACATTCAAAGGAATGATCATTAGACCAATGACTGGCTTCTTAACAGTAACAGTAGAAGCCAGAAAATAGTAATATAATATCTTCAATGTGCTAAGAGAATGATTTGACTTCCATACCTCAAGAAATTATCTTTTGAGAATGAGGATGAAATAAGTATATTTCCAGAAAAATGACTCTTACTAACAGAAATTTAAAAGTATGTACATTTGGCAGAATAAAAATGATCTCAAAGAAGGAATGATGAGATATGATATTAGAAGTATGTAGGTAAATCTAAATAAAAACAGACTGAATAAAGGAAAAATAATAATGTCTAAATTGTGAGGTTATAAACAGCTATAACTCAAAATACTAGACAAAAATAGTTTATTAGCTGGAAAAGGAGTGGTGAGAGTTAAAGTATTTTAAGGTTCTTAAATCATTTGTGAGGAAGATAAAGATACTGATTAATTTTAGACACTGTTAAATCAAGTTTGCATATTAAAATATCTAGAATTAAACATATAAAACAGTTTTCAGAATAGTAGAGGAAAAGCTGAAAGAATAATAATATTAACAACACTTCAATCAATCCAAAAGATGACAGGAAAGGAGAAAGAATAAGAAAGAGTGGAACAAATAAAAAGTACAAAATAAAATGAGAGAAATAAACCTATCAGCCATCACAATAAATACAAATTGATAAATGCTCCAGTTAAAAGGAAAAGATTGCCAGGCTAGGTTTTTAAAGTCCAATTAAATGGTTTTTATAAGGCCATAAAAATTGAAAGCAAAAACATGAAAAAAGATATACCAAGTAAATACTAGCAATAAAAAGCTGGTGAGACTATATCAATATCAGATTAAGTACACGGTAAGGTAAAGCATTAACTAATATAAAGAAGATTATTATACAATGATAAAAGCTTCAAATACATCAAATAAATATCATAATGAAATTAAAATTTAGAAATTATTGATAACAAAAATACAATATATAAAAACTTGTGGGATGCAGCTAACTTAGTAATTCGAGTGAAGTTTATAGCTTTGAAACTTACATTAGAAAAGAAAAAAGATTGAAAGAAATGAATTAGCTATGCCTCCAACTTAAGAAATGAGAAAAGAGCACTAAAGTAGCTCCCGTACCCCATGATCCCCCACTAACTCTTACACATACAACTACACAGTAGAAGGAAAAGATTGATTCCCAGAGAAACATAAAATAGAGAATTGGCATCTGATGAATCAACCTAAAGTCATGAATTTCCCCTCCTAGAGCTTGTCTTGCGAGTTCACTATTCCATGATAATGGTTATGTGGTCCTTGCAGAGTGTAGGGCAGATATTAGAGCTATTGATCCTGCAGTGGACAGACTCAAATGCTAGGAAAGCCTACTGAGGAGGGTGGCTGTTGCATGTCCCTCCTTCTCTGGCCCTGGCTAGTGAGGCAATGGCAGGTGTGACATCTCACCACTGAATCCATTTCCTTGGCTGCATCAGCTAGCTAATTTTGTGGTACCCACAAGTATTTAACGTACCCTGTGGCAGCTGGTCCAAAGCCTCTCCTGAATCTCTTCACTCTCAGTGGGCATTTTTAGAAATCAACAACAAGAACAATAACAACAAAACAGTTCTGTACCAGGAAAGACAAGAGGAATGAAGGAGAAGTCATCATCCAAAGTGGTGAGTGCGGATGTTGAACAGAGACCCTCTTTAGAGGCCCAAGGTCAAGGATGAATCATTTGAACTCTCTGAAGAGACTATTTGTCAGGAAGAGAGAAGCAATGTTCCCACCCCAGACAAAAAGAAAATGGAAACCAAAGTTCCAAGGCCAGAAGCCCTGCAGCCTCTATTGAGAAAGAATTGTTCTACCCAAGGACAGGCCCAGCAGATGGCAGCTTGGGCAGAGCCAGCATATACCCCCTCCCCTCCAACTTCAGGGGAGCACTGTGCCTCTTGTACTCATTCCAGCTATGAGCCTTTGCAGAATTCATTAAAGTATTTTAAAACCAGGAGAGAAAAATTAGCCCATATGTTTAGACTAGCTAAGCACACACAATCAAAAAATAAATAAATAAAAGCAGCAGGGAGAAGAGAACAAAACAACAAAATTAACTAAGCTTTGAGTGAATGTCTAATAAACCTGACATTTTTAACAGGCACGTTGAAATTTCCCCCATGTGCTGGTGACAATGATAATAATTGAATGCATAAAGGATAACAATCTATTAAAAACAGTGACAGTAACTAAAGTTGTTGAGAGTTTTCAAATTCATATTTCTGTTATAAATTCAAGGTCTGTGGCCTCTCCTCACATAGCTCACTGTGGCCTTGCCTCTGGTAAGGCTGTGGAGAAGACTCTGGACCCATGGGGGGAAGAGCCCACCAAATACTCCTGCTTGGGGGCCTAGGGCCACAGGGCCCACAAGAGTTAGGATCCCTCAAGATTAGGCCCTCTTGGTTGTAGGGTGCACTTTCTATGGGAACATCACCCTGTTCATGAGGCCCAGAAGCAATCACATAGAGCTTCCTGTTTGTAGCCCAATGGATGCACTCTCTTCCCCTGCCCCACCTCAGTCCAGGACCTGAAGGAAACAGAAGATCATATGCTTTTTAATTGAGACAAAATTCATAAAACATAAACGTATCCATTTTCAAGTGTACACACTTGATAGATTGATGGGTGAATAGATCGATGAATGGGTAAAGGAATAGGTGGGTGAGTAGCTAGGTGGATGGATGGTTGGGTGGGTGGATAGGTGAATGAACGGGTGGGTGGGTGGATAGGTGAATGAACGGGTGGGTGGCGGGATGGGTGGATGGGTGGATGGATGGGTGGATTGTTGTGTGAATGGATGGATGGATAGATAGATGGATGGGTGAAGGGATAGATGGGTGAAGGGATGGGTGGGTGAAGGGATGGGTGGATGGGTGGGTGAGTGGGTGGGTGAGTGGGTGGGTGGTGGAAGGTTGTGTGGATGGATGGGTAAATGGATGGATGGATAGATGGATGGGTGAAGGGATGGGTGGGTGAGGGATGGGCGGGTAAGGGATGGGTGGATGGGTTGGTGGATAAATGGATGGGTGGACAGATGGATGAATGGGTGTGTGGGTGGATGGATGGGTGGATAGATGGATGGGTAAAAGGATAAGCATATGGGTGGGTGAGTGGGTAGATGGATTGGTGAAGGGATGGGTGGATGGTTGAGTGGGTGGAGGTGGGTGGATAGGTGTGTGAATATATTTGTTAAATGGAAGAGCACTGAACCTAAGGTTCATAAACCAGGTTTCAGCCCCATCTTTGCCACAGGGTAGTTTTATGACATATAAGTTACTTCATCTCTGTGGGGCTTCATTTCCTCTCATGAAAAACTGGGCCATTAGACTGGATGGTTTCTTGTGATCCCAGGAGACCCTTCTCCTCAATACTGTCTCTGGATAGAGGAGAATCCTGGCTAACTGTGATGTTACAGGTAATACCATCCAGAGGCAGAGAAATGGACAAGCTGATTTATGGATGAACTCACCTCTATTATTGCTACCCAATTTGCGTTGGGTTCACCAAGGACTTTCTTTTTTATCTCACTGAGTACTGCATCCTCTCACACCTACTTTCCATTACACCCCAGCCATCCTCCCTCATTGACATACAATGTCTTTTAGGGATTCTGCCCCAGTTGTCTCCACCATAAGTTGCATTTTTTCCAAATTCAGTTTTCTTCTTCTTGCAAAGCAATTGAACCCACAAGGCTAGACCCTGAGTAGAAAGGCCCACCTTTCTAACAGCCTGCATTCCTCAGTAGGCCAGCACAGCTCCCAGAACTGGCTGCCAGAAGAGGCCATTTCCCCCACACAGTTATCGCTAATATCATGCACTTGTGGGTTATTTTATCAACAAACTTTCAGCAAGTGCCATGAAAATTAAAAAATGACTTATTAGTATTGATATGCTTAAAATAAATTGCAAGCCAAGTTGAATAATACCAGAGGTTGGGGAAGGGTAGGGCTATCAAGAAAAACAGAAAACATTTTTTTTCATGAAAGGTGAGGAGGAAGTTTTTTGCACTATCCCAGAAGAAAAGTCCGGGTGGCACTAGCAGGAGGGGAGAAGGCCATTAGGTACTGGACTGAGCCCCACTGACATGGACGATCACATCGGTATGGAGAAAAGAAACTCTGAGGACCTTCCCACCGCTTTCTCCCTGATTATGAAGAGTAAAAAGAACAATTAAGTTAGACCTGGTAATCTGATCTATTACTATGCATCTTCCCTAAATCGGGGGTCTGGGTATGTTGCGCGCTGGGCTGGTCTCATGGGTCTCCACCACAGTAACAAGATGGAGGTGGTAACCGCTTTTGCTTTAGAGCGTTTTCTTGACAGTGCTCCCCCTTGTGGCCTGCAGATAACCTCCTTGAAGGATTCTCACTCAGGTGACTCCCAGAGACACTCTCTGGGATGGAGTCTTATCCTCGTAATCAGAGCCACCAAAGGAAGACCCTGCCTAGCCACCATGTCACCTAGTCCACACAGTCAGTTTGATTACAGAGGCAGCCCGCCTCTGCTTGAGGGCCAGGGTTGCTTGGATTGACCAGGTCTGTGTACACTAGTTCAAGTTTATGTACCTCTCTGAGCCTAGGATTTCTCATCTTTGAATTTGAATAATCTCATTTGTCTTCTGTGGTTGAAGAAAAACTGCGTGAAAGCAGCAGCATAATGTTGGACACATAAATGCTTAATATATGTGCATTTCTTCCTCATAGTTAAATTCTAATTCAGAAGTCTCTTCCCAGGGAAGTCTCCTGGGTGCTCAAGGGTGGTAATGGGAGGCCCAGCATCAGACTCTATCTGGAAAGGTGGGAGAGTGAGCCTTGAGCACTAGAGTATGCAGCAGGCTTGCAGTGAGAGTGTGAGAGTGGGTCTTCCCACTCTTACACTGTAGACATGCTTCCCTGTTACTTCTTAGGAAATTAGCATGTGATCCTCTACTAGTGACTTATCCCTTTGAGTGGACTTCAAGTCCATGTGCTCCTCCTTCTCCCAGAAAGTTTTCCTCCCTTTCCTTGTTGTTGCATCAGGCTTCATATTCTGTTAGAGAAACTTCAGGCTTTTTGGAAAAGCAGATATAGAGTAAGGGGTCCTTCCCAGAGCTGCAAAAGTCATACCAAAAAGGAAGCTTCCTATTGTGCTTGTGGTCATAGTCAGGTGTGCAGGCTATGTTAGGTGGTGTTAGCAAGCAGAGATAGAGAAAGAGCATAACAGCCACACTGCCTGGCTTAGCAAGAAGCTCAGTCCCTCACCTCTCCTAACCTGATAACCTTTCTCCAGTGTAGAACTGACCCAAACTTCCCATAATGACGAGAGGATACACAGAGCCCTGAAAATTCTCCACGTGCCCTCAGACATTAGGGTCCCAACCCCCTAGTAGCAGCCCACCTGGTTGTGTGGAAAGAGAATCAGATTGATCATAAGAAGCTTTGACCTTTGTGACTCTGGCGAAATTACTCTACCTCTCTGGGCCTCTTCCTCATCTCTAAAATGAGAGGATTGGTTTGGCCAATCTTTGATGCACCTTGTGGATTCAGATAATCTGACTCTACTTTGAGGGTATTCACTATTGGAAATATCAACTTCTTGTACACTCTTCTCAAGCTGATATAAATCAGTTACTCTTGCCCACAAATTGTGACCAGTGAATTATGGTGAGAGAGATGGGCCCCAGAGCTAGGAAGCTTATTCATTTATTCAATAACTACTTATTGAGCACCTGTTATATGCTAGACACTCCTCTAGATGCAACAACATCGAAGAAGTTCTTGCTCACACAGAGCTTACAGTCTAATGGCGAAGACTAGGAATAAGCAAATATGTAAATATGATGGGTCTGGTGGTAAACACATACACACACACAAAACCAATAACAACAACAACAACAAAACACTATGGAGAAAACTAAGCAAGGTAAGGATACTCATTGCCCTGAGTATCCTGGGTGGTGGTAGGAGATCTGTCTTATGTAGGTGGTCAGGGAAGACTTCTCTGATAAGGAGACGTTTGAGCAGAGAACTGAAGGAGGGAAGGGGGAGATTTTATGGAAAGAAATTAGATAGGGGAGAAAAATAAAAAGAGAAGTCCAAATTCTCTTGGTAAGCTGTACCTCAGACAAGTGGTGCTTTTTTCTTTTGAAAGAGGCAATGCAAGTTTTAAGCTGAGTTCTGAATCCTGTCTAGGAGCCGTGTTGGAAAGGATCCTGACATGGCCATCTTGCTAACCCTTCTCTGCCTTCCCGTATCCTGGCTTTGGAGTCTGACTAACCTGAATCACGGGCTCTGTCACTTATTATCCATTTCACTTTGAACAAGCGACTAGCCATTCTAAGTCATAATTCTGTCAACTGTATAACAATAAACAATGCTTACTTCCTAGGGCTGTAGAAAGGATTATGTGAGCGATGCATTCCAGGTTTACAAAGTTCATACTGCCCTTTCCCACTTCTTAGGCAGGAATGCTCTCTTGGGGTCTCCAATCTCCTTAGGGAGGGTGAATGCCTTGGTTACAGGTCCAGGTCTCAGAGACCTACAGGTTTTCCCAGGGGCAAAACCACTTCCAGCCTGAAATGCTTTCCTGTCATCTCCAGCAACAATCCCAGCAGCACAGGACAGCTTCCTCTGCAAGCAGAAACTGGGCAAGGCTTTTGCAAAGATCTGAGCCTGGCAGAGCCATCTGGAAGCCCAGAACAGGAGAACACCTGGACCTGCAACTCAGCTGTGACCACCCTGCAGCTCAGCAGAGCTCCATGGCAGGGGACAGGCTTGGGAGCTGCCTACAAATTAGATAGCACAAGAAGCAGTTAAAAGTTTTATTTTACAAAACAGAATAAATTAAAAATGCATTAGGAATGAGGCCTTACTTAATGACAGGGTGTGCTAATGGGCTTGGAACCTGTGCTCCATCCTCCTTTAAGCTCTTAATGGCTGAGCTTTAATGTATTTTATTTCTTGAAAAACAATCCCACAAGTGCTTGGTACAGTCAAAAAAACATTTCTAAAATCATTAGACCACTACACAGTAAATATTCATCACAACCACAGCTCCCACCTGCTTGCAATGAGGCATTGATTTTATCCTTGCCTTGTTTTGCTCTCTCTTGCTTTTCATTCTCTTCTCCCATCTCTCTACCTCCTCCCTGCAGATTTTCATTGGGAGTTCAAGCAAGGATTGGCAGAGCCTTTATAAGATATATTTTCAAAAGGAATAGAAGAATCTTCGTCAATATTCAGTCCAATGGAACCACCTCACTGCCAGCTGCAGGGCCTCCCGGTCTGATTTTTGGAGGGCAAGTAACCTTGTTTGCCCTGAGAATCCATTCCCATTCCGCAGCTGATATCCAAAATTCTACCATCAGGACTGCATGATCACACCATAGGAAAATTATTAATTTGTCCATTCAGAAATCCAGAATCCAGTTCTAGCCCAGCTAATATCACTGTGTGACCATGAGCAAGTAATATCACTGCTATAATCCTTGGAATTGTCATCTATAAAATGGCAATGTTGGATAAATTATCCCCTAGTTGATATCTTGGTCTCTTTAGTGGACGAGTTGGGTTTCGATTACACTCTGCCTAGTTACTAGCTATGTAACCATGGGCAAGTTGCTTAACTTTTGACGTCTATTTTGCTTATTTTAAAAAGTATATATAGGCATGTGTTTGCATAAAACATATATATGAAAAGGATGTTTGAAATTTAAAATATATACCACGTGTAGAGAACTCAGCAAAGTGCCCACAACATAGTAGGACTAAAAAAAATTAATGTTATCTTGCCTGCACCCGTAGTCATTCTTGTCCACTTGCTGTATGCACAGGAGCTGAGTCTTATGCTAGAAAGAGTTGAAGAGCATAGACATCCTGGAGCAGCAGCGGCTGCTCATAGAATGGGAAGAGGGGGTGTGAAGACAAACTTCCTACTTGGCATCTGGGCCTATGTCCCCAGATCTAGAGGAAATGGGAGTGGCTGCATCTTTTCAGGTGAATGTATTAACAGGGAAAAAGGGGTTTCCCAGATGAGAGTCACCAAACCCCCACTTTCTTAGATCCGCATCCCTGCCACTCCCTTATTTGATCTCCAAAATCTTGTGAGATGGAGAAGAGTTATTATTACATCCCCAATTTACAGATGAGTAAACTGAAGTCCAAAGAGGTTTAACCTGAGGTTGCATTGATACTAAGTGGCAGAACAAGGTCACACATCCAAACCTACTGACTCCACATCCAAAGATATTAACCAAATTTCTCTTTATGCATAGCTCTTTAGGGACACAGCTATGACAGTGAGGCAGATCATCACAAACATCGTGCCAAATGAAGCGTGCATTCTTAAACACTCTGTGCATAATAGCTACCACTGCAAAGGGGATCACGATTTTTGGTAGTTTCTCGATTCCGTCAGGTGCCATCAATAAATAGGCTTTAGCAAAGTAAGTTTTCAGAATTCGGCTGAGCTCCCAGCAAAGTGAGAAATCCTAGGGCAAGAGGCTGCAACTCTGTTCTGAATTGCATATTTCTTTCTCTTCACGATGTATAAACATTGTTCTAACTTACTGTTAAAAAGAGAGGTTTATAGAGAGCTAATGACATGCCAGGCACTCTGATAAGGGTTTATCACGCATGATCTCAGTCCTTGAAACAATTCGGTAAGGTGGGGGCAACATCATGCCCATTTTATAGAGGCACGAATGAAAGTGCTTCTAGGTCAAGTAACATAACCAAGGTCACACAGATAATAAAACATTTACAACTGGCTTCTCCCTTGATTTCCTTGCTATAGAGATTAGAAAGTTAAAATATTGTTTTTTACACTTTCTCTTGCAATAAGAAAGTCTGGTCAATAAGAGGTAAGTCGTACTTCCTAGGTGAATCTCCTGGAACAAATTTCTTTAAGAGACAGACTCATCTTCCATGCTCTTTGCCCATTCTTCCTGCCTGAAATGTGAACATGAAGCTTGGAACTGCAGCATCCATTCTATAACTCTGACGATGGAAACCACATGACACCAAGACATAGCAAGAAGGAAAAAGGAACTTGGGCCCTTAATGGCATTCCTGAGGAGATTCACAGCCTTCAACTGCCTAGCTCTGAACTTAGAAGAGGAAAAATTAATCCCTGATAGCTCATGAAACTTTTGTTTTCTCTTATTTAGAACTATGCCTAATCCTAACTGATACATATAGTGATACTATTGTAATTTTTACTGTTATGGTTTCTTTCTGGTTTGTTCTTGAGGTCTCTCTCTTAAGAGTATCCATAAGCCAAGACAGACACTCTCCAAGAAAGCCCTAATTTGGGTAGAGGGGGAGGTGGAGTTACATTCAGGTGTGTTTGTCAAGTGAGCCACAATGAGGACATAAAACAAAAATGCATAAAACAAGAGAAATGTACAACTCACAGGTCCCCAAGAAGTTAGGGGTGCAGACTGGGGAACTGCTGGAAAGTCTGAAGGCAGCAGGAAGCTCAACCAGTGGATGGAGAGTGGGAAGGAGTGAGGAAGTGAGAGAGGGAGAAAGGTGGAGGTGGAGGGGGGAGTAGGAGAGAGAGAGAGAAAGAGAGAGAGAGAGAGAGAGAGAGAGAGCCTGTGGGACTATGCCTTTATTAATGTCCATGGGCACTATCCCTTAGGCTTTCCTGTGGGGGTTGTATGTGGATTTGTTTTAAAAAAGCACACGCATAGGAGAGAACTTATTATTTACATGACTCTAGTGTTGATCATTAGGTTGTACCTTGGCCAGCAGCTGCGGGGTGTATCTGGCTTTCCGCCATTGAAAGGAGGAATGAACAGGCTGTGTTGAAACAAACACACAAAGATGGGGAGCTTTAACTAGACCAAAGGCGGCAAGGCAAAACTGGGTTTTGAATAACTGATGTCGGGTTTAAAAATAGATGTCAAAGCAGCAACTATATTAAACAAGCTTATGACAGATACGAAATTCAAATCTGAGACTACCAGACTCTAGACTCAAGTTTTTAGCTATTATATCTGCCTCTTATCTAAATTCTGCTGTTTTCCCAGTAGAAGAGGACAAAGCATTAGTGTTGAGTAGATAGGAGGGAAGGATTACTCAGTGCAGCTAGTGCATGTACCATTTCTCCCACTCTCTCCCCCCTATCACACACGTAACCAACACAGTACTAACCAGAGATTTCAAGGATTCAGATATCTGAAGGACCCTTTTCCACTCTCTCACTCCTAGAAAGGATGGGTCACTCCACAGATGACATGAATGCTATTTCTACAGCTTAATATCACTTGGTCCTGGGGGAAGGAGAAAGGAGGAAAATCCCAGAACTTAGTTTCATTTATTACTTAAACAATGATTAGAAGAAAAGCATCTGTCCTGCTGATCCTTCAGAGGGTTGAGTGATGACCAAATGCAGTCAGTGATAGTTTTTTTGTTCACACATAGTAAGAGCAGCTGTTTTCAGCACCTTGGACAGGATTTATACTTTTCTGACTTTAAAACCTTGAGACAAAGCAGAGATCTCCTGAGACTTTTCCGGATGACTTGTGGCATAACCTGCACTTTATGCTCTATTCCTGGAAACAAGGGAGCAGCTGGGGTCTAAATCAAGGATGTTGGCATCCAAGAGATTTTCTCAGCCTGTGCAGGGAGTTGTCCTGCCCTGCTTTCAACCAGCTACTAAGGTTACATAGCAGGTTTCAGAACTTGTGTAGTGCACCACTGCCAAGAAAGGCGTAGATGAAAGAGAACACTGAGAACAGTGCCTGGCATATGCTAGGAGTTCAATATTATTGTTTAATAAATGAATCAGTTCTGTATATCTATCACCAGTATTTGTACCAATATCCTATGACAGTTAAATAAGATAATGCTTGCTTAACAAAATGCTAAAATATAAGATATGCATAATAACTGTTAGCTATAATTCTAAGAAAACTACCTAAAATGTGAACAAAGATGCTTGTCACAGCATTGTTTATATTACAAAAGTAGAAACAACCTAAATATGTAAAAATATCATAATCCATATGATGGAGTAAAGGAGCCATGAAATGATGTTTTCAAAGTTCCTTTGTGAGAGAATGGTACTGATTGAGATGTTTACCCTTAGGAATAGTGCAGTTTACAGCAGAGACAGAGAACTGTCAAAAACAAAGTGATTAAATATTATAGGGGCTGAGTTTAAAGGGAATCTGATTTTTAATCTTGAGATTCCTCATACCAACAGAGTTGACAAAACTAGAACTGATTTAGTGGCTTTTTATTACCAAGACATAAAATAAAGCTACTTTTTAATGAAGAACAGTGTTATGAAGAAAGTTTACTCATTTTTATCTCTCCATGGAAGAAGAGATGAAGAAAATTTAACTTATTCTCATCTTCAAACAAAAAGAGGGGGTCCCAGTGGGTGTCTCCAAGAGGGAGAGACTAACATCTTACTCTAAGGTTCTGCCATAGCTGGCGACAGAATACTGCAGGCGTAAGGAGAGGTTTTGTGGTATGGTCACTTGTGGTAAGTGATAAGGGGGCAAGAACATCACCTGGGTGCCCACTAGACATTTCTTTTCTTTCTTTCCTTTTTTTTTTTTTTTTTTTTGAGACAGAGTTCACTGTTGTCACCCAGGCTGGAGTGTAATGGCGTCATCTTGGCTCACTGGAAACTCTGCCTCCTGGGTTCAAGCAATTCTCCTGCCTCAGCCTCCCAACTATCTGGGATTATAAGCATGTGCCACCATGCCTGGATAATTTTTGTATTTTTAGTAGAGACAGGGTTTCTGCATGTTGGCTAGGCTGGTCTTGAACTCCTGACCTCACGTGATCCACCCATCTCGCCCTCCCAAAGTGTTAGGATTACAGGCGTGAGCCACCACGCCCAGCCCAGACATTTCTTACACCCACTGGCCATAGAGAGTACATAAGCATAGCAGGAATGCTGAAGTTTGAGACAAAAGGGAGTAGCATGGGGATGGTCCCCACATCAGTAAGACTTGCCCATCCACATGGACCTGGTGACTAAGAGCCAGACTAGTGGTGATGACCAACAGGAAGGGGCAGCAACTTGCCAAGGGTAGTCATGTAGGTAGGTTTTTTTTTTTTTTTCCTTTTACTCCCTTACATATCCCTATACAGCAGGAGGTAAAGGCAGGGAAAAGAGAGGCTATGCATAAGAATGCACAGATTCTGCCCTCTGCCCCCTCTTTACTTTTTAGTATAAGCTGAAACTGCAGCCCACCCTTTGGGGATAGGAGGAAAGCTGAGGACATTCATGAATCTATTAAATACGAAATTAAATGTTTTAAATATGAAAGACTAAGCTTAAAACCAAAGCAATCCCACTTCAGTAACTGAATGTGACTGAAAGTTATGGAATTGGATAGAGTGTTGTCAAGAATCTCTTTTCCCCAGTGAGAGAGAGAGGGATTTGAGATGGCACAGTAATCGGGAAATATTGTAAAAGTAAAAGCATTTCATGTTTAAAACCTGATGAGTTTGAGATTTTGTAATCAAACTCGTTAGAGCTCTGATGTAAAGTGCAAAAATCAAAATATAAAATTGTATGTGTGATGAGCTTCCATTTTGTAAAATATACAAAAGGCTCAAAGAAAATACACGAGAATGGGCCGGGTGCGGTGGCTCATGCCTGTAATTCCAGCACTTTGGGAGGCCGAGGTGGGCGGATCACGAGGTCAGGAGATCGAGACCATCCTGGCTAACATAGTGAAACCCCATTTCTACTAAAAATACAAAAAATTAGCCAGGCATGGTGGCA
>NW_012113586.1:8587818-8595853 GCF_000951035.1 Colobus angolensis palliatus | reverse complement strand
AAAAAAAAAAAAAAATACGCAAGAATGATATGGGTAGGTGGAATGATGAGTAATTTTAATTTTCTTCTTTATGTCTTTTTTATTTTCCAAACTCCTCAGTGGGTATGTATCACTTTTACAAGCAGGAAAAAATATTCAGGAAATGTTAGTTTGCTGTGTAAGTTTCTTTCTCTGAAGTCCCACACTTTAGGGCAGGTACCCCACCAGTCTTGGCTGCCCTAGTGCTAAAGTTCCCTTCAAGGACAGAGAGACAAGTCTTATTTGGGAATGAAATGAGGTATCTGTTTAACGAAGATCCTATTTCAGATGTTGATTTTAGCGCTTGTGAAACCTTTACTTTAGGGATGCTGAGTCATAGCAATCCCAGGAGCTGGACCCTCAAAGCTCTATGGTCTTCCCATTGGAGTCTCTGAAAACTTTTAAAAGAACCACGTTCTCAGGAGCAACTGATTACTGGGCCAACTGCAATTGGTTTTTCTAGGGCCAGAGTAGCAGAATAGCAAGTGCTTGTTGTACATCTTGAGCAGCCTGGTGGGATTTTATCCATATTAATAATACACATGATGTCAACTCTGGTTTTTCATCCCTTGATATAGAAGTATGCATGGAATAAGATTAGTGAAACAGGACTTTTCTAAAACATAGCTGTTTGCCTGAAGATAAAGCTTGAGTGAAATGGTCTCCACAAAGTTACTGCTCTAACACCTGAATTACAGGCATCCAGAGGTGCTCAGATGCAGTTAAAGGGTTGGAACTATGCAACTGCCACTGGCTTCACTAAGGGGACAGGAGAAAAGGATAGTCATAAGGGTTTGGGAGAAGGCAATAAGATGAGACTACATTTCTGCCAACAATGAATTTTATTTGTCTCCAAGCATTTATGCTATTTTACATCCATTTCTATCAACAAAGAACTATAAAGAAGGAAAAGTAGCAGCATGCCAGAGAGAGAAATACTCAAAGACTCTGATCATTGCTGGGCTGTCACCTCAGAAAAGTGTCTGTGTGCCCTGCCCTCCTTTTGGAAGATTTGGGAGGTTATAATAAGGGCTCTCACTCCAGATTCTGAACGTCTAACACCTTCTAAGAGGGATCAAAGCCTTTAATAAAATTAAAATGGAAGACTTGTGTAACCATGCCTCTGGGAGAGAGTAAACAGTTCCTTAGAATTACATTAAGGTGTAAATGACCAATGTAATTTCAGATCCTATGCTGAAAGCGAGTTTTCATGGCAGGTGAAGAGTAATGATTAGGAGGTGGAGTGCCTGAAGGAGAGAAAATAATCCAGCTGCTAAGAAAGGAAAAAGGACAAAAGAGGGAGGCTCAGGGCAGCAAACTCAAACTAACTTCACCCTCTGGCTTAGAATTGGTGCAGTTCCCAGGAGGATACAGAAAACTCCTGTTTTGGGAGTGTCAGCCTGTACCCAATTAGCCCTTTAGGTAGTATGTTCAACTAGTGTTAATTTTTTAAGTGAACTCTACAAGAGCTTGGGGAAGAATCAGAAGATGTAGATTTAGGGACATCTACCTGCACAGTAATTACAAGACTAGCTACAATTTGCAAATCATTTGTACTTCCTTTTTGGAGTGCTTTTTCATTACTGGCAATGTCTCCTTGACACTACCTCTATGAATTATCCCCATTCTTGGACCACAGTATTTGGCTTTGTCATATACACAGGCCACTAGCCAGAGCCTGGAAAGTTTTTGTTGTATATAGAGATTTCTATCACAGGGATGTCCAGTCAAAAAGTTGTAATGTGATTTCACCCAGTTAGCTCATGTTAGCCTCAAGATGATCAGTTTCATTTCCTTTCTGCTTCTTCCTCCAGTCTCACAACTGTTACATTATCAATGGCTTTACCCCTTTTCTACCTCCCATGGAAGAAGCACTGTCTTTCCTCCTGTCCAAGGTCACGCCTTCTTCTGTGCTCTGGATCTTATTCCAACCAACACGCCCTTGCCTCCCCAGGGATCGGGAACCTTGTTGCTTCAATTATCTCCTCTCTTTCTTATATCTTCATCTTCTCTTTTAAGACTGGCTGGCTTCTTCCCATAGTCACACTCATGCTCAAGCCTCTTGTACCTTAAAATAAACAAAAATTTCCTTGATTCAATGTTCGCCACTTCTCTTTGCAGTTCAGCTTTCAAAAAGAGAAGATTTCAATTGCTACCTCCATTTTCTTATTTTCATTCGGTTCTCAGCCTGCTTCATTCTAACTTCCATCAACCAGCCCTCCATTCAGGCTGTTTTCATTGATAGATGCTTATGTTTGCTGAGTCTATGAGACCTTTCCAGTCCAAAAGTTTGCTTGACCTCTCTACATTCAGCTTCGATGACCACACTTCTTGAAATGTGTCTTGACTTTCCTAACCCCATTCTATCTTTGTCATCTTCCAATGCTGAGGACATTCTTGATCTCTCTCATGGGCTTATCTTTCTCTGTCCACCTTTTGAATGCTGATGCTCCCTAGGGTGCTGTCCAGAGCTGTTGACTCCATGCACTAGACTTGGGGAAGTTCATCTTCTATGCTGGCTGAAATACCACTTATGCAATGATTCCCCTCCTGTATCTCCTCCCCAACTCCAGCTTCCCCTGGATTCCAACCCAATATATCCCTATTGGATAGCCTAAATTAGATATATCTACATTTAACTAATTCAGATAGGAACTTCAAACTTATATCTAAAACCGAACTCATATCTTCCTCCTAGAATATACAAATTTAAAGTTATGTTCTTTTTTACAATCTCTCATTGCCTTCCTTTGACATTCAGGATAAAAGTCAAGCTCCTTAGTGTGGCCTACAAGGCACTTTACAGAATCATCATTAGCCCTACCTATGTCTCCTGGAGATTTCCTGATCTTTCTCCCCATCCCGAGGCACTCATCTCCACTTTTTCCTCAGCAAGACAAGATTTCTCATAGTCCTAAAAAAGGACCTTGCTGTTTCATGCTTTTCCACCTGTCTATCCCCTGTCTGCAATGTTCTGTATCTCACTTCTCTTTTCTATTTACAAAATCCTACTAAGGACCTCTGAGGTCTCCCCATTATATCAGAGAGATGAGTCATTGTTCTGGTCCTAAACTTTGTACATACTTGGACTATTTTCTGTACAATCCTACTTTTTTATTATACATTTGTCTTTCTGACTGAGATTTTCTGCTTTTTATGGGCTAGGTATCTTATTCTGTATCTTATTCTTTTTTTTGTTGTTTTTTGAGATGGAGTCTTCGCTCTGTCTCCCAGGCTTGAGTGCAGTAGTAGGATCTCAGCTTACTGCCAGCTCCACCTCCTGGGGTCATGCCATTCTCCTGCCTCGGCCTCCTGAGTAGCTGGGACTACAGGTGCCTGCCACCACACCTGGCTAATTTTTTTGTATTTCTTAGTAGAGATGGGGTTTCACCGTGTTAGTGGATGGTCTTGATCTCCTGACCTCGTGATCCGCCCTCCTCGGCCTCCCAAAGTGCTGGGATTACAGGCATGAGCCACCACACCCGGCCTCTCATTCCCCTTTATGCCTCCTGAATCTTTACTTTTTGGCTTCTAGTAGATGCTCAGTAAATGCTTTTGGACTAAGCTGATTTTTTCCCTTGTGGATTGAGAAGCAAAAAAACTAATAATAATATCTGCGAGTATTTGTTGTGAATAATGAACATCTTTGAAATGTTTATCATTGCTTTTGAAAAGGAAAACCAGTGCATTTTTTCCCTCCTATCCTTCCTCTTCTCTTTCCATCCTGGTTCTTCTCAACTACTGAAAGATTTATTGACATTCCTCAAGAGTGCCAAAAACATGGACGGACTCTTGTAGAAAGGTGGAGGAGTGAGTAGTGCTCAGCAGGATGCACATTTGTTTAAGATTTACTCCCAACTGAACATGCTTGGAAAATCAAGGCCATGTTTACTTTATTATGGGACAGCAGCTCAAAAAGGAAAACTCACTCATTCCAATCAGTGTCAAAGTCAGCAATGTCAATGGAGAGGCAAACAGATGTTCCCAATTCTGAACATTTCAGGTGAAGGGGCGGGAATTCTGGATTTAGTTAATAAAGGAGTAGAAAGCAGCTGGGGAGGCATTTTATTTGTAATACATTGGAAAAGCCACTCTCTAAGTAACATTAAGGAAAACAGGGTGAATGGAAGCTGTAGGAAAGACCTGGTAGATATCAGTATCTCCATATAAGAGCTTCTTCCCCTCTGGTTCAGAATCCTGGCAGACAGGTCAGGCTAACCATGGGAAGTTTAAGGGCAGAAAGGGAGTGATCCCTTTCCTCCCCATCACAAGGGTCATGGCCAGCACTCCTATAACAAAGGGCAGGTTAACAAGAAAAAAGCACAACAAATTGATTTGATGATAGTTTTACATAACATGGGAGCTTTCAGAATGAAGACTCCAAGACACAAGGGAAGCTATCTGACTATATGCTTAAGTTCAATAAAGCAGGGACGGCTGTCTAGAAATGTGATTTTACAAAAAGGGTATGACCTAATGGTAAGAGACTGAGTGGGAAACCTAGCAAGGCCTGTCCAGACTCTTCCTGGCCTCTCGGTTGTAGCCTTTCTTCTTCCCATGTATGGGATAGGACCCCTCTGGAATGAGGGTCTTACTTCCTTTACGACCAGCTATTACACAGAAATAAAAGAGAAGGTAAGAGTAATATTTGTAGGTTTTATGGCTGGTTTAGGGAAGGGAAGGGGTTCTGATTTCTATGACCCACATTAGGGGAGAGAAATTCTAGTTTCTATGGCTGCCATGGGGGAGGATGAGAGGTGAGAGACAGGAAAGCAGGAGAAGGTAAGAAAAAACTTTGCTTTGGAGGTTTTCACTTTAGGATATCATTTTCTGAGCTCCAACAGAAGAAAAAATAAATATTTAAACTGAGACAGAAACCCAAAACAGTGGTGCTTGTGAACCAAGTGGGCTTTTTCCTGGATGAGAAGTACCTCAGGAAATATCTGTCCTTAGGCAAATCAGTCCTTGGCTGGGGTGGGAGGTAGCAGCAAAGACCCAAATCCTTAATGGCCCAGAGTACTCCTCTCTGTGAGGGACCAACAGACCAATGCTGCTCCAACCTCTGCCACAATTCCAAATTGTGTGCTAATGATTCCACTGGAGGTTCTTTAGGCACCTCAAACCCAACAGATTGTCTCTTTCACATCCTCATCTATCAAAATCTCCATTTCCCCCTATTTTCCTACTCCTCTTGCTGTCCTGCATTCGCCTTTACTCCTTCCCTCTCTGTATACAATCAGGTGGCAAGTCTTTCCTGTCCAGTTTCACTGCCACTCCTTTGCTTAGGCCATTATCCCTGTGCTTAGATTTCTTTATTACAAAGGCCTGTTGGTCTGTCCAATAGATGCTTAATACCTCAACTCCTTTATGTGGCTATTGGAGTTACTTCTGACCATTTCCCCCAACCTTAAAAACCTTCAAAATCTCCCCATTGCACCCACTATAAAATCCAGACTCCTTATTCTCTAATGCTTATTATTCATTCTCAAGTATGCTCTCTAATTTGTGAAGTTCTTTCTATTTTGACCACAAGGTACATTTTCAGCATTATGTCTCCTGTTTACCCCACCCAGGTTCCTTCATCTGAGCCCAAATATTGCTTTTGCATTGCCATTTTTATACTGTCTCTTAGCCTTGAAAAACGTTGTCTTCAAAATGAATACATCCCTCCAAATCTTCCTTCCCTGCCCTTAACCCAGGTGATCTCCCCCATATCAGTTCCCTTGCACTTGATGTTCCTAGTGAGATACTAAGGACTTGCTTCCTTGCACTGTAATGTACATGTACTATCGACCCAACACTAGACTGCAAGTATGTTTAGGGAGAAGTCTGCATCTTATTGTATTAGCATTCCCACAATATTAATATAGCACCGTGCTCATAGAAGAAGGTAGGAGTGAATAGAATGATAGAAGAACAGACTCCTGGAACTTTAAGGTGGATGCCTCACCTTGGAGCAAGATTCTCTAGAAGTATGGTCTTCAGTGTCAGCCACCTAGAAAGTTCTCTCTTGGCACCCCCACATACCTCACACCCACTCCCTAAGACAGCCACAAATAAATTTGAATTAGGAGATAGGTAGGACTGGGTAAGACCAGAATGTTGTCCTGGACTAGATGATTTAGGGATAATTTTGGAAGGAGAGCAAGGTGATATTTCAATTGGAGTGGAGGAAGAAGGGAAAGCATTCAGAGAAAGAGGTGGCAGATGAATAAATACAGAATTGCAGGGGGAGTTGTGTGGTTGTCATAGAGGACAGGGAGAAATTTCTCTTGGCCAGAGCAGAATCTCCACAATGGGAAGTGGGGGGAAATGAGGATGTTCAGATGGGATGGAGGGGGGTTCACATAGGGGCCCTAAAGTTCAGACAAAGCAAATCAGAGACTTTCTTCTCCAAGGCCTACTGCTCAGCTCATCTGTAGGGACTCGCTTGCTCAGGAAATTTAATGTCAAGGTTAAGCATGTGAGAATGACCAGGTAATAATCCTAGCTTTACTACTTCCTACCTTATCTGGCACTGGGAAAGTAGTTTAATCTCTCTGTGTCTCAGTTTTCTCATCTTTAAAATAAGTACATAATAGTGCCTACTTTACAGGATTATTATAGGATTAAATGAGTAAAGCACTTAGAATAGTGCCACAGCTATGTAAGCTAATTATTAGCTTATAATATTATTAGCTAATAATATTTTATTATTCCTGGGGAGACCCCAAGACAGGTCCAATACTTGACATCATAACATTTGTCAAAGCAGAAAAATCTCAGGTATTTTTTACGCCAGAAAATATCTCTTAACATTCTTAACAAAGTCATACAAAACAGTACCAAAGCTGGGGGAATGGCAAAGCCACGACTCCAAAGCCAAATATGGAGACCCATGATCTCCACCCATGACTTCCTGATCCAGGAAGCCAACCCAGCAAGGCATCTGAGCCAAGGCCTGGGAAAATGCTACCAGTTCCAGCAGGGACAGGACTTAGCCGAGAATGAGTGTCTGTCCCGGGGCCAGGAACAGGGGCAGAGCGGTCTCCCCCAACCCCTGCCTGGAGTGCTGGGGAGAGGTGCTGAGCTGAGCCTCATTAGCAAGAGGAAGCTGACTTCAGAACCCACACATCCTTGTGCCATCTCAGAAATGCTCTGAGAAAGTCAGTAAACAGGTATTTGGGGAGGATTCTAAAAAATCCCTGTGAACACATTCTTAGGTAAGAATATAAGTTGAGAGAAAGGAGCTGCCAACTTGTGAGAGGGGCTGAGTATTATGAAGGGAATATTACATCCCCCTCTGGGAAAGACGACTGACACAGCAAAGAAAATGAGACTCAATATCCTGCTTCCTCTCGCTGCTACTTTGCAGAGATTGGAACGCAAATCTCTGGGGTGGGGGAGATTATTTGATGCAGGGTAAAAAGCAAGGTGTTTTCAGCAAGTGTTTGTTAAGTTTTCCTTGGGCTTAAAAGGCCAGCAGGGGCATGTCTTTGCAAAACAAGAAGTAAGGGAAAAACAAAGCCTGTGTGTTGAGATCCTGCAAAGTTTATCTTTTCATTAATTCTTCAGAAACTACCAGAACGGAGACCTCAGTCCTGACATGATGCCATCAGTTCTTCCAAGTGTCCCTGAAAGGGCTGGGCTATACCATCTGTAGGGCACAGCTCCCCAAGTAGAGGAAACGTGAGCCAAGTTGGACAGAATCTCTTCTCAACAGGAAGCTGGAAAAGAGCTATCTCTTTTCTATTTACCAGGGAGGGAAGTAGCAATAAAAAACTTATCTAGGTGATTTGGGGGCAGGGATTAACATGATTCACCTCCCTCCCGTGTGCCAAATACTGAGGTAGGCACAATGCATAAATTATCTCTTATGAATGCAAAGATAAGATTCTAACCTTAGCTGAATTGATACATGATTAATTGGGAAAGAAACAGAGAGAGACAGAATGAGGGAGGGAGGGAGGCGGGAGGAAGGCAGGAGGGAGGGAGGGAGGATGGAAGGAAGGAAGGAAGGAAGGAAGGAAGGAAGGAA
>NW_012113586.1:8580307-8587768 GCF_000951035.1 Colobus angolensis palliatus | reverse complement strand
AAGAAAGAAAGAAGGGAAGGACCTTACAGTCAAATAGGCATCAAATCCTGGGTCTGCCCTGACATTGCTAACAAGCTAGGACTTCAATTTCCTCCCCTAAAAATCAAGATTGTTGTTAGGTGGATGTGAAAGTTCCTAGCACAGAACCTCTTATATAGTAGGTGCTCAGCAAATGCTTGCTTATTTATTAATTTGCCTAAAAGGTAAAGTCGTAGTTGTGGGAAGAGTGATATTCAGAATCTGCAGACCTGAATGCAAGTTTGACGTTGCTACTCATTAACTGCATGACTTTATGCAAATTATTCAGCCTCTCTAGGCTTCAAATTTCTCCTTCTTGATAAAAAAAAGAATTCTTTCGAATAAGATTGTTGTGAAGGTGAAGGGAAATAATATCTGTAAAATGCTTAGCACAGTGCCCTGCCTTTTGAAAACTCTCTGTAAACAGTACTTAGTACCAGCTGCTTGGTGAAAGGGCTTTGGGGGTGGGAATGTGTAGAGAGCAGTTAGTATCCCAGTCATTTAAATAGTTACATGTACAGATTCCAAATATCTCAGCGTGATCATGCATGAAAGCATAATGCTATAACTAGCCTGGCAGTTACAAAAGTGGAAGTCCACCACCTAATTGAGCTTTCATTATGAATGGCGAGGGCCAGTGAGGAGGGAAATGCTGCAAAGCTGCTCCCAAGGAATCTGCTGGAGCATCTACACAGGAGCCTACTGATCCTCCCAACTCAGGCAGAAAAAGTGTTCGGGGCTCTGGGAGATCTGTTTCTACTTATGGTACTGTAAAATCCAACTTGGAAAACACTGTTCACCCACCACTCATTGCAAAGAAGAATGTGTGGGCACCACAGACCACACACCAAATTGTCTTGCTGAAAAAGAAACAGCTAGACAGTCTCTCTCTACTGCAGACACAGTGGTGTCACTGAGGGAGCATTTAGGGGAAGAAGGAGAAGGGAAAAAAGAGAAGGCAGCTGACTTTTCAGCACTATCCACAGAGACCTGTCCTGGAGGGCACTCCCCTCCTGATTCCCTGCACTTGGCAAGCTGGGGAGTTGGCATGCTCCAAGCTTTTGCAGTCTCATCTTTCATCTTCAATGACAGTTTGAGTTTATTAAGAAGTAGGTACTGCATCTCCCCTGCCAGATCTTGGGGAAGGTTGAAGTTGATTAATGCTCATGAGGCCAGAAAGAAGAGGGAGCCTGTGGTTTGGCCATCACACAGAGAGGAAAACGAGGTCAAATGGTATCTAAAGGGTAGCAAAGGGTGCAAAGTAGGCACTGCAGGAACATCCCCTGCAAATGATCCTCTTTTGAAGTCACATGAACACAGTCAATCTAGGGCTTTCTTGGTTTATAGAGTCTCAGCTGATGTTCATTATGTTTGCTACCAGCTCTTTTGTTTGGGACAGTCTTACATTGTGGAAAACATCATGTGATAAAATGAGTGGTTGCCAGTTTACCTTCCAGTGCTTTTTTGACCTGGATTAACTGAGTTCTGGAAGAAGATATCTTGGGAAAAGCCTAATAGAATTTTAGCTCTCGCAAGGAATATCCACTGAAGAGCTAATTGTGAGGCGATTACCCTCAGCATGGCTAAGAGAAGATCTGAGTTGATATCGCCACACCTCTCCTTACTGTCTCTTGAACTGGGAGTAGTCGGTTATCCCATCTGAGCCTTGGTTTCTGCATCTGTAAAAAGAAAAAAATAATAATTATAGGGGCCAAGGGAAAACTTCCCATCTTCCTTCTGAAGGTTCACTGAAAAATCAGCTGACAAAAGGTACATTAACAGGAAAAATGGCACACAAATTTATTAGTGTTCACAGGGGAAATCACAGTGTTATTACCCCACCACACACGAAGATGATACAGATAACCATCTTCTTAGGGGAAAGAGAAGAGGGGAGGGTAAATGATTTTAGAGGGATAGTAAATGATTTTTAGGGGAATTCAATGGACTTGAAGAACATACAATGGCCTGGGACAAAGTTTGTTGGGCCCACAGAGCAGACGATGGTTGTGATAAAAGTCTGTCTAGATTTGTTGATAGACTTCAATCTTTCTTCCTGTGTTATGAATTCAGTTATTGAAAACTCAGGAAAGGGACCAGACATAATTGTTTTCTTCTTTGGTGGGTCCCAAGTTTAGGCAGATAAAGAACCTTCAGGAAACAACCTCATCCTGTGATTTGGGGGAGACAAAAGACTGAGAGACAGAAAATGGGGGCAGGTGGGAAATGTGTGTGTTAGAGAGACACTGAGGCTTCTTCTTCAGTTAAGCATGTTCATCTTCTTCAGTTAAGCAAGAAGTACCATATTTTAGGGTATCAATTTCTGAGCCTAACACCATTCATCCAATTGAAATTAACAGATATTTATTGATCAATAGAATTATGTGCCAAAAATTATGTTAGGGGATCCAAGATAAATAAGATGTGGCTCCCATCCTCAAGGAGCTTACAGTCTAGTCTCCCTACTTGCATCAGATACTCTTATCCACTACTTCAGGTTCTCTTGGCTTCATTGATATCTTGTCTCACCTGCTACTGAGACTTACAGCTTTACGTGGGTTCCAGCTGACTTTACATAGGCACAGGCTGATAGTGTTTTATCTCACACCCTTGCTGCATAACTCTTGCCTCCTTCAAGGCTTTCTTGTTGACATTGAGGCATGGAACATTTCTGGCCCCTGCTTGGTACCTACTTATATGCAACCCAGAAACTTCGTTCTGAGTTTTGGAAGAGACAGAGGACTGAGAGACAGGAAGGGGGCAGGGTGTAATTGAAGGTAAAGCTTTGACCACTACATAATGAAGTTCATGGGTAAATTCTTCCTCAGTTCTCTCCCTGAAAGAATCTTGCTAAGATGCAGTTTAAATGACTTCTTGGACGACTATCCTGTAAAGTCAAGTAATTGTCACAGTTAGCAGCTGCCAGTTGACAACACATCCTCATAGTTTGTCCCTGCTTCATCCTCTTGATCTCGTTCTTGTTCCCTGGGATGGCACTCCCTAATAAAGTAAAAGCACATAAGTCTTTTTGGCAGTCTTGTATTCTGGGAAACCCAGGATAAGACAGTTGGTATCAGGAATGCCCCTAGAAAGTAAAATCTCCAGGTGGGATTTTGGAGATGAATTACCCAGAATCTGATGGCAAGAAGTACCTCGTTGCTATTAGTGAGGAAGGTAGTAATAATTCTGGCATACAGTGATATAAAAATACTAAATTTCTACTTGATGTTAATTGGAGAAAGTGTAGGATGAACTATTGAAATACGTGATAGCTGTGGTACTTGAAAAATTTGGAAGCATTGAAATTATATGGAGTGAGCTAGACTTTGTTAACTGCATTGGAAGACTTTACTAAAGAAAATGATAAGCTAAGGAAAACTAACTGCCAACTCAAGACACAGTGTGAAAACCAGAAACTCTCTATGGCAACTTTAAGGAGACTCATCTCCTGAAGCTGCAGAACACACAGTGCTGAAAATCAAGCCCACGATCTAATTGTAAGGGTGCTATAACTTCCAAGAGGAGAATATGTACAACCTTCCCTCTCTTATGTTTTAGTCAAGGCTTGGATAGGAAAAGAGAGGGCTTGTGAAACCAAGAATGGGGCATTAGGGTGGACAAGCCTGAGAACTTTCAGATTCCCTTGAACCTTGAAAGTTGGTAAAAGCAGTTCCTTCTCCCTTGACAGGGAAGAACATCCTCTTCTTGCCTGGAAACCATGTAATGACTTCACCTGAGGCAGGTGCTTTATGAGATAATGACTATTCTCTTCAAAATCTTCTGCTATCCCTCAAAATGAATTTTGTGGGAAAAGGAGTCAAATGGAGGAATAAATGTAAAATAGAAAATATTTTTAATATGGGAGATCTCACCTATATCCTGGCAAGGATACCTATAGCTTGTTCTTATAATCTATTGGGATGACTCCTTAAACCTTGGACACGATAATGGCCTATAGTAAATTAGGTGAAGATTTTGGAAATTCTTTGGTATGGTATTGAAGAAGAGATCACAGGGCTCAAGAAAGCAGGAATATTAGAAACAAGGTACTATACAAGACCTGAGAACCTACCATCTGACCGTGTGTTTGAGAAGCTTAGTGACAGCTTTTGCTTTTTTAATAGTAAGTTAAAATTGCTGATGGGAGATGCTGCCAAGTAACTGGGATTTCTAGTATCAATTAGTTTGATTCAACTAGCTTCTGGAAAAAAGCTGATTTGATACAACCAGCTTCTGGAAAAAAAGAAAGACAACCCTTATTTATAGCATTTGCCGGCTTCCACGATATTAACACTTTCATCATGACCATTTTCAAAGCTACTAGTCTGACTTCACTCGACATTGAGTTGAGGAGATATGCACAGCTCACTAGACTGGCTCCAGCATACTACATGATCCTGTCATGTAGGGTGTTTCTTGACTTGTGTACATAAAGGAGAAAAAGTAATTTAGCCACCAAAATGGAAAGTCATTAGTTCTTCATTTATTTTCTTGATCTAAGGGAGTACATAGACTCGGAACCCAGTGATTGGAGAGAAGACAGGGTTTCTTCTGGGAAGGACCCTGCAATGCAACTGCAAGTATAAATGGTAAATAATCTCCCGATCCTTCCCAATAGGGACATGTGGCCATTTGCCAGTGTATAACCAGGAGAATATCTTGACTTTTCAATAACTTTAAGAACTGTCACTGTTTAACATAAGTTCTGACCAAGGGACCTGAAATGCCATCATAGTCCTAAAGTTAGAGAAGGAGTTTATGGAGGCCAGGTGATAAATAGAATCCTAGCCCTAATCCATCTCACAATGGGTTCAATGAGTCTGCAGACACATTCTACTATTATATCCTGGTCTCCAAGTATATATCTGGGATAGATATAGCTGGCAGAATCCTCACATCAGTCCTCTAACCTGTGAAATAAGGGTCAATATGATAGTGATAGCCAGGTGGAGCCCTCTGAAGTTGATCAACTCCCCACTTTCTGTACTGACCAAAATAGTACTCAGAAGCACAACCCAGGAGAAATTGCAGAAGTGAGTACTACCATCAAAGGCTTAAAAGATACAAGGGTGATAGTCTCATTATATCTTCATTTAATTTAACTGTATGATCTCTGCAAAACAAACAAACAGACAAGCCACGAATTAAGATTCATTTCATGCCAGACTAACATAAACTAAAGAAAGTGGTAGTCCCAACCATAGTTATGCTGGATGTGATATCTTTATTAAGACAAACTAACTCAGCCTCTGGCATTTGGTATGCAGCTACTGAGTTGGCAAATGCATATTTCTCAATCCCCATCAATAGGAGGATCAAAAGTAATTACTTGCATATGACAGAAACAGCAATATACATTCATTATCTTTCTCTAGAGCTTTGTTAACTTTCCCTGTCTCCATCACAATATAGCTCACGTGGATTTTGATCATCTTAGAATTCCACAGCTTATCATGATGGTCTGCTATTAGTGATACCTTTCTAACTGAACTCAGTGATCAGGAGGTGGCAAGCACTCTAGATGCCCTTGTAAGACACATGCATATCAAAGGATGAGAGATAAAACAAAGGAATGTTCAGAAGTCTTATGCATTGGTAAAGTTTTAGGGGTCCTGTGGCTTGGGGCACACAAGGACATTATCTCTAAGGAAAAGGTCAAGTTGTTGCACTTTGTACCTTCTCCCGTCAATAAAAAGGCACAGTGCTGGTAGACTTTACATTTTGGGATAGAATTCACCACACCAGGAAATATTGCTCTGACCAAAGTGTTGAATGACTCAGAAGACTGCCAGTTTCAAATAGGGCCAAGAAAAAGAGAGAGCTCTGCAGTAGCCCAGTAGCAGAATAACCTACTTGCCACTGGGGATATGTGACTCACCATATTCAATGGTGTTTGAGTTACCCATGGTGCATAACATTGCACCTAAGGTTCTGGAAAAAGACTATAACTTCTACAACAAGAACTACTTTCCATTTGAAAGATAGCTCCTGGTATGCTACTGGACTCCCTAGCAAAAACTAAATGCCTGACCATGGGATACCAAGTGATCATGTGATTTGAAGTACCCATCATGAGCTGAAAATTATCAGATCCACCAAGTCACAAAGTTAAGTGAACAGCGACAATCAACTGTCTCAAAGAAATTATATTTTTGGAATCAGACCCAATTAGGCTCAAAAGGCATTAATAAATCACATAGACATGTGGTACAGAGTTCCATGTCATTAATGTATAGTGCACTGATGTCTGTCCTTCCATGCAAACCTATGGCCTCATGAGGGTTTCCCCATGACCAACTGATGAAAAAAGAAAAACTCAGGCTAGGTTCACAGATGACTCAACACAATATATTGGTGCTAACTGAAAATGAACTGCTGAACTGCTGCCACAATGCAGTCCCTTTCAGGGATGACCCTAAACGTGATAGGGAAGAGAAATCATCCCAGAGGACAGATCTAGGAGCAACACACTTGTTCTTGTTCATCCATTTGAATGGAAGGAAAAGTGGCCTGAAATCTCCACCCACCCCCTTCTTCATATACATCTGTATCCACCCCTATAGACACACAGACTCCTTGGCATTAGTGAATGGTTTATCTGATTACTCTGGGGTTGGAAAGGAGTAAGATCAGAAAATTGGGAGATGAAAGCCTAAGGAATGGGAATAAAGCATGTAGGTCTTTGTGTTCAAGTTAACACCCTCCAAAGAAAATTCACCAGAGAGAAGGCTCTCCACAACTGGGTAAATGGGTGCTACATCGTGTAATTGTCCTCAAGCCTCTCTTCTGCCACTCCGGTCCTGGTACAATGAGCCCATTAACAAAATGAACATGGTGGCAGGGATAGATGTCATGGGCTCCCATTCACCAAGACTGATCTGTAGACAGCCACTGTGCTGATCCCTTGATATGCTACTATTCCTCAAAGAGATTAGGTAAACTTGATTATGGATCAATTGTATTGGACTCTTTCCATTCTAGAGGGGCAGGAAACCATTCTTATTGGTCAATTCCTTCTGAATTCTATATAAGCTCTCAGTGCTGGTTATTCAGAAGGAATTGACTAACCAATATGTTAACCCATGTGGCATCATATAAAACCAAAGGACTTACTTTACAACAAAAGAGACGTAACAATGGGTATATGTCTAAAACACCAAAAGCAATGGCAACAAAAGCCAAAATTGACAAATGGGATCTAACTAAACTAAAGAGTTTCTGCATGGCAAGAGAAACTACCATCAGAGTGAACAGGAACCTACAGAATGGGAGAAAATTTTTGCAATCTACTCATCTGACAAAGGGCTAATATTCAGAACCTACAAAGAACTCAATCAAATTTTCAAGAAAAAAACAACCCCATCAAAAAGTGGGCAAAGGATATGAACAGACACTTCTCAAAAGAAGACATTCATACAGCCAACAGACACATGAAAAAATGCT
>NW_012113586.1:8577121-8579922 GCF_000951035.1 Colobus angolensis palliatus | reverse complement strand
AGACTGGATTAAGAAAATGTGGCACATACACACCTTGGAATACTATGCAACTATAAAAAAGGATGAGTTCATGTCCTTTGTAGGGACATGGATGCAGCTGAAAACCATCATTCTCAGCAAACTATCACAAGAACAGAAAACCAAATACTGCATGTTCACACTTATAGGTGCTTCTCATGGTAGAATTTACTTGTGATTACTCTCACAAGTTCAGGAATTCTATTATTTGTCTGCTGGTCCTTTGGCATAAGGATCCCAAAGTGAGTAAGTGGCAATAATAATTTCAAGTTAATTGTAGCCCTTGTCATGCTCCTGAATAGAATCATACTCTATTGACACTTGATAGGGAAGATCTCTAACTTAGTAGAACCTAGGGATGCAGCATGGTTCACTGAGAATGGGGTTGTGAGTGTTAATCCTTTTTCCATCTCTTGGCTCCTGGATCCATGTATTCCAGCTGTTAGGTTACAGTTCTGTCTAGTGGCCTTTGATTTGACACATAGACCACATCCTGGAAGAAAGTGCTCCAAACTTGCAATTATTATCACCAAGCTAGAATTTTAGATGAGCCTTAAACAGGTTATTCCATCCATAACTCTACAACAGCTCAGACTTCGTGGGGATGAAAGCCTGGCTTACCTCAACTGGCAAGCAATCCAGACCAACAGAAGTGTTGGCCAAATTTGAGAGAAGTCTAGATAGAATAGATAATGGATATGAGTATCATTTACAGTTTGTAACTATAGCTAGATACAGGGATTGTAGCTTATTTCACTAACCCTCTTGCTTTTGATTTTTAAGAGGCTGCACATGGCCACCAATTTGAAAAAGACTCTTTGGTCAATTGTACTCGTATCTGATTTCTCTGGGAAGAATTGAGAGCATTTTGTAGTCACAAAAATGGAAGCTCCATATTGTAAAATGGGAACCAGACGTATTTGAGAGAACCAGAATGTTTGAGTAGTGCAAGGGGTGGACTGTAGCAGGCACATTTTGTGTACCACTTGATTCTCTTAGAACTTGTCTCCTGTCTCTAGTTTCAGTTATCACTGTGTTAACCATCTGTGCTTGAGTGTTGAGTGACTTCAAGTAAATATAACTTTTCAGTACCTCAACCTGTGCCTGCACCTAGAGCATTTTGCCTTGTCATGGGTTTTTCCTGTTGTCTCTAAGGCTTAGGATGCTATAGGGTCCTGTTTGACTCTCACACACTTGAAGCCCAAATGTTAGATGGCCTCCAAAAAGCCAGCCCTTGACTAGTGAGAGAAGGAAGTCAGTGGATGAATTATTTCCCCTCTTTTATCCCAGATGGACTAGGATGAGATGTAATTTACACAGTTTCTCAGAGAGCTACACCATAAAATCAAGCAATCAGTCGCAGTCATAGTAACCAGCTAAATAATGCCTCCATATATTGTGCACTTTCCCTGCTTTGAGCTCATTTTCCCTTACTCCCGCTCCCTGGGCTTGCACTCCCTAATAAATTAGTGTTGCATAAACCTTTATCTCATTCTCTGCTTTCTGGGAAAATCAGATGAAAACACTACTTGACAAAATTTCTGTGAGAAATAGACTTTTAAAATAATAGAAATCAAAGTGCTTTGCAAGCACGTTATGTAATAGCACATGATGTAACTATTAGCTTATAGTTATTGAGTCTATTTCAAGTTTATGTTGCAAATAGAGTGGGATAGGAAAATCCACAGGCAGTATAGCAGGTAAACACTCTCTTGTCTCTACTCCCAGCCCATTACTTTGATCCTAGTAATCCTGATTTACAGAGTGCTTGTCACTCCACCTACTCTCCTTCCTAAATTTCAAGGGTTACTTTCTTCAGGAAGGCTCCTGGATTGACATAGCTCCTTCAACCCTATTATGATCATCACCATCATTAAGAAACACAATTTCAGGCCACATTTTATGGAGATCCCTGTTGACTAGAATTTCATCTTGTGTATTATATGTGAGCTCCCTGAGAGCAGAGTCTGAGTTCACCCATTAGTATAACTTTAGGATAACTTCTAAGCTACGCAGCTGATTCTCCCTCAGGATGGCAGGTTTTCCTAATACATTTGGACTGATTTAAGGAAATTATTCCATACTCTCTCATCTGAGTCCTTCTGACCAACAACCTAAGTGTGATCATAGGGAGGCAATTTAGTGTGGGTGACAGTACTGGGAAAATGGGGATTTGTGGTAAGAAAACTTGACTCAGGCCCTGGATCTACCATTTAAATGCTGCATGATTCTGAGGCTCAGTGTCTCTGATGATTAATTTTACGTATCAACTTGACTGAGGTACAGGATGTTCAGATATTTAATTAAACATTATTTTAAATGTGTCTGTGAAGGTATTTCTGGATGAGATTAACACTTGAATTGGCAGACTGAGGAAAAAATATTGCCTTCCTCACAACTGGTGGGCCTCATTCAGTCCATTATAGTTCTCAATAGAACAAAAGCTAAGAGAGAATTCACAAAAAGTGGAGTAAGAGGGAATTCACTCTACCTGACTGTCTTTGAGCTAGGCCATCAATAGTGTTCTGCCTTCCAACTCAGACTTGGACTGGAACTTACATCATCAGTTCTCCTGGTTCTCACATCTTCAGACTTGGACTGGGCTATACCATTAGGTATCCTGGGTTTCCAGCTTGCCAGCTGCAGATTCTGGACTTTTCAGCCTCCATAAGTGTGTAAGCCAATTCCTTGTAATAAATCTCTCTCTTTCTGTATCTTTGTGTGGGTGAAGAACCAACAAACAGAACCAACAGGAGATAAATATATACATAAATATATAAAAA
>NW_012113586.1:8515285-8575729 GCF_000951035.1 Colobus angolensis palliatus | reverse complement strand
ATTATATACTATATAGAATATATAGTATTATATAATATATATGATATATACATATATTATGTACAGGTGTGTACCTCAGAGATATTGCCTGTTCTGCTCCAGACTACCAAAATAAAGCAAATATTGCAATAAAGTGAATCACATGAACTTTTTGGTTTTCCAGTGCATATAAAATTTTTCCAGTGCGTAAAACTTTATATGGTTTTCCAGTGCATATAAGTTACGTTTATGTTATTAAGTGCGCAATAACATTATATCTAAAAATGTGCACACCTCAATTTAAAATACTTTATTGCTAAAAATACTAATGATTATCTGAGCCTTCACTAAGTCATAATATTTTTGCTAACGGAGTGTCTTGCCTCAGTGTTGACAGCTGCTGACTGATCGGGGTGGTGGTTGCTGAAGATTGGAATAACTGGCAATTTCTTAAGATAAGGCAACAATGAAGTTTTCTGCATCAACTAACTCTTCCTTTCACAAAAGATTTCTCATACCATGGGTTGCTATTTGATAGCATTTTTCCCACATAACTTTTTGAAAAATGAAGTCACTCCTCTCGAAAACTGCCACTGCTTTATCAACTAAGTTATCAACTAAGTTTATGTAATATTCTAAACCTTTTGTTGTCATTTCAACAATGTTACCTCATCTTCACCTGGAGTAGATTCCACATGAAGAAACAACTCTCTTTGCTCATCCCTAAGAAGTAGCTCCTTATCTATTCACATTTGATCATGAGATTGTAGCAATTCATTCACATCTTCAGGCTCCACTTCTTATTCTAGTTCTCTTGCTATTTCTACCATATCTGCAGTTACTTCCTCCACTAAAGTCTTCCTTCCTCAAAGTCATCCATGAGCATTGGAATCAACTTCTTTCAAACTCCTATTAACCTTCTCCCATGAATCATGAATGTCCTTAATGGTATCTAGAATGGTGAATCCATCCCAGAAGCTTGTCAATTTATTTTGCCCACATCCTTCAGAGGAATCACTGTTGGCAGCCTTATGAAATGTATTTCTGAAATAACAACACTTGAGAGTCAAAATGACTGCTTGATCTGTGGGCTGCAGGATGGATGTTGTGTTAGCAGGCATTGGGAAAATCTCAAATACACTCAAAAGTGTTTTTTTCCTATTCTCTCACTCAATACAAAAATCATCAACAAAAAGGAAGACTTCTGTGACAACATTTGTGGGGGTTTCTCCCTACCGCCAAATGACTAATCAGTTCTGCAGCAGACACCTACAGGGTGTTCTCCAATTCAATCCCAACACTATCTACCTAAAGTTAGTGTCAGATCCCACAGATTTGGGGCTCCATCCCCAAAACTTTCACTGCTCCAGACACCAGTCACAAGTCCACACCTCCCAAACTTCTTACTCACTGGCTTCAAATTGGGGTTTCCATAGTCTCCTCTTTGGGAGCCACTGGAGTGACTTGTAGCACTCAGGGGAACACTCACATTTATCAGTTTATTATAAAGAATGTTGTGAAAAATACAGATGAAGAGATGCCTAGGGAGAGGCATATGAGAAGGAGCACAGAGCTTCCATGCACTCGCTGGGTGTGCTGCTTTTCAGAAGCCTCCATGTGTACACCTATCTGGGAGCTCTCCAGGACCCTATTCTTTTGGGTTTTTCCAAAGGCTTTATTATGTAGGTCTGATTGATTAAACCATTGGTCATTGATGATCAACTTGACCTTCAGCCCCTGTGCCCTTCCCCAGAGGTTGGAGAGTGGGGCTGAAAGCTTTAATAATGCCTTTGTCTTTCCAGTGACCAGCCCCATCCTGAAGTTAGCTGTCAATCATTAGCATACATAAAGACATCGCTTTGGAGAGTCCAAGGATTTTAGTTGTATGTCAGGAAACAGGGAGGAAGGCTAAACATTTATTTCACAATATCACACCAGGCATGAAAACAACATTTATTTTCTTGTAGATCTGCATCAGAGATCTTGGATGACTAGATATATTGTCAATGAGCAGTAATATTTTGAAAGGAATTTCTTTTTACTGAGCAGTAGGTCTCAACTGTGAGCTTAAAATATTCTAAATAGATGTGCTATCATTCAGGCTTTGTTGTTCCATTTATAGAGCACAGAGTAGATTTGGCAAATTCTTAAGAGCTCTAGGATTTTAAAATTCATTCCTCTTTTTATTTTTAATGCTTCTATCATAATCTTTGTGTTGTGATTTCTAAGAGGTTTACAAAAAACATCTTACGAGTTAATTTAAAGAGATGACAACTTATCTTACATCACAAATAAAAGAATAGAAACAAAGAAAAAATAAAAAGTGAAAACTTCTAAACTTTGGTTCTAAGGTGATGCCTTAACCCCATCCCTATGCCACATTTTGACTTTTAGTTGTCTCAATTTACACATTTTTATGTTACCTATTTCTTGACAGGTTGTAGTAGCTATTAATTTTTTTTGATAGATTTGTGTTTTGGGCTTCATACTGGAGTTATGAGTTGATTGCACACCATAATTAGAGCATTAAAGCTTTCTGGGTTTGTCCATATTCTCCATTTTACCAGTGGGTTTTATGCTTTTTTGCACATTCGTGTTTTTTTTTTCTTTCAAACTGGGGAACTCCCTTTAGCATTTCTTGTAAGATGGTTCTGGTGGTGGTGAAGTGTCTCTGTTTTTGTTTATCTGGGAAAGACTTTATCTTTCCTTCAAATTTGAATGATAACTTGGCTGGATACAAGATTTTTTGATGAGAGTTGTTGTTTTTTTCTTTCAGCACTTTGGACATGTTGTTCCACTCCCTCCTGGCCTGCATGATTTCTGTTTGGAAGTCTGTCACTAGACCAACTGAAGCTCCTTTATATATTATTTACTTTTTTTCTCTTTCTGCTTTTAGAACTCTCTCTTTGTCCTTGACCTTTGAGAGTTTGATCATTATATGCCTTAGGGTAGTCTTATTTGGGTCAAATCTGTTCGGTGTTCTCTGGCCTTCCTGTATCTGGATATTTATATCTTCCCTAAGTTTTGAAAAGTTTTCTGTTAATATTTCTTTGAATAATCTTCTACTCCTTCTTCTTGCTCAACTCCTTCTTGAACACCAGTGATTCTTAGACTTGGTATTTTGAGATAATTTCCTGTATCTTACATGTAATTTTCTCCTCAGACTGTGTATTTTCAAATAGCTTGTCTTTGAGTTCATGATTCCTTACTTTCCTTGATCTATTCTGCTTTTGAGAGCCTGGAATAAATTTTTCAGTTAGGCAAATATATTTCTCAGTTCCAAGGTTTCTGGGTTTTTAAATTATTACTTCAATCTCTTTGTTAAATTTCCCTGTTAAATTTCTGAATTGCTTTTCTGTAATATCTTGGAGATCACTGAGTTTCCTTAAAACTGCTCTTTTGAATTATTGGTCAGAGACCTCACATATCACCATCTCATTAGAATCAGTTACTGGTTCCTTGTTCTGTCCAGTTAGGGAGCTCCTGGTTCCCTGATTGCTGTTGTTTCTTGTGGATATATGTCTATGTCTTTGCACTGAAGAATTAGGTACTTATTCCAGTCTTCTTTATCTAGGTTGTTCTGTTTTTCATTGGATATATTTGCTTAGAAGTTCTTTACTACTAGGTCACTGCCTCTCTTTTGGTTCTAAGGTGGTGCGTTAAGCCCAGATTCGCCTTGGCTCTAGTAAATGATCAGAGCACTGACCTTCTTGAATCAGGGAGGTCCCAAAGGGACCTGGCCATGTGGGAAGGCTGGCTAGGGGACCTGGGTGATAACCCTCCTACTGCATGGTGCTGCTCAACAGCGACTCTTATTTGGCATCTCGTTTGTCTGTGTTACAGAGCAGAGCCTCCATGGCTGAGGGTGGTAGTCCCATCTCCCTCCTTTGTTTCTGCCTGTTCTCAGGGATATTTCTCCCTTCAGGCACTCACAATGTTTTCCACGGGTTAAGGCAGGGATAGATCTCCTTTCGGGAAGTCCAAGATAACAGGGAAGCTGGTTTTCCACCTCTATCTCACTTTTTCTAACACAGAAAGAGTAATTTGGGAGGGGGTAATTTTCATACACTTGGTGCAGGGAAGAATGTGGGGAGAGGCATCACAGATGTGGCAGTACAATTCTCTTACTGTCTACTTGAAGTTTTTTCACTTCTCTGTGGTCCCAGAAACTATCTTATCTCCATATTTGGGTTCTGGGATATTACTGGTGACAAATGCAACACTGGATAGTTGTTTTTGGTTTTCTGTTGGGAGAGTGATGCCAGCTTCTTTCTCTGCCACCATTTTGGAACCAGAAGTCTCCTAGGGCCCTAGGATTTTTTGAATGGTAAATGAGCATTAGCTTCAAGTTAAAGTAATCAGGTGCATTAGCTCCTAACAAGAGATTCAGCCTGCCTTTTAAAAGTTTGAAGCTAGGCATTGATTTCTCCTCTCTAGCTACAAAAGTCCTAGATAATATCTTTTCCCAATATAAGGCTATTTTGTCTACATTGAAGATCTGTTGTTTAGTGTAGCCATTTTCCTCAATTATCCTAGCTAGATCTTCAGGATAACTTGATGCTGCTTCTATGTCAGCACTTGCTGTTTTACCTTGCACTTTTATGTTATAGAGATGACTTTTTTATTTAAACCTCACGAACTAACATCTACTAGCTTCAAACGTTTCTATTGCAGCTTCCTCACTTCTCACAGCCTTCATAGACTGGAAGAGACTTAGGGATTTGCTCTGTATTTGGCTTTGGCTAACAGGAATGGTTTCGCTGATTTGATCTATGTACACCACTAAACTTTCTCCATATCGGCAATAAGACTGTTTGGCTTCTTATAATTTCTGTGTTCTCTAGAGTAGCACTTTTATTTTTCTTCAAGGACTTTTCTTTTGCATTCACTACTTGGTTAACTGCTTGGCACGAGGGGCCTTGCTTTCAGCCTATCTCAGCTTGCAACATGCCTTCCTCCCCAAACCTAATCATTTCTAGCTTTTGATTTCAAGTGAGAGATTTGAGACTCTTCCCTGCACTGAACACTAACAGGCCATTGTAGGGTTATTAGTTGGCTTGAATTCAATACTGCTGTGTCTCAAAGAACAGGGAGGCCCAAGGAGAGGGAGAGAGACAGGGAAACAGCTGGTTAGTGGGGCAGTCAGAGCACACACAACATTTATCAAGTTCACCATCTTCTATGGGTGTGGTTCATGATGCCCCCAAACAATTACAAGTGTACCATCAAAGATCACTGATCACAAATCATCATGACAGACATAATCGTAATCAAAAATTTGAAACATTGCAAGAATTATCCAAATGTGACACTGAGACACAAAGTGAGCACACGCTATGGGGAAAACAACACTGGTAGACTTGCTCAATGCAGGGTTGCTGTAAACCTTCAATTTGTAAAACGTGCAATACCTGCGAAGTGCAAAAAAGCAAAGTGTGATAAAATGAGGTATGCCTAGGTATAACATATGTATATCTCCTGTTGGTTCTGTTTCTCTGGAGAACCCAGACTGATACAGTATCTTTGTGTATTAAATGGGCATATAACCACACTGAAGCATCCCCCAAGTATCGTTGTGAGGCATATGTAAGGAAGCATATTGAAAGCAGATTTCTAAACTACAAAAGCATCATACACCTATTAATTTGATGTATCACTGCTCTCTATGCAGAGAGGGAAAAAATAACAGGCCTCTTTTACTTGAGGAAGTATTTATTTTGCAATTCACAAAGCACAGTGGGGACCTTTTCTGACATTTGACTTTAGGGCCAAGAGATTTTTCCCTAAGCAGCTGGGATCAAGGAAAGTGAGAGGAATGTAGCAAACAAAGCTTTGGTCTAATATTTCATTTTAACCAAAAATAACTTATATTTGTAAAGCATGTTAGCATTTACAAAGTACATTTCATAAAGTGCATCTCATTTTATCCTCACAACTCTGTGAGGCAAGTAGTTTACCCCCCATTTTGCAGATAAAGAAACTGAGTATACGAGAGTTTAGGATCTGGTCTGAGGTCTCACAACATGAGAATACTGGGTCTGGAACTCAGCCAGCATCTCTTAGTCCTTACTGCATTCTTTTCTCATTAAGATTTTCTAGCTACACTTGGCCTGGTCCATCAATGCCTTTTGCATACTGGTTTCAGCTGTAGATCTCAGATACTCCTGACCTTTAGGAGAAACCAGCCAGATTGAGAGGAAAAAGGAAATCTCAAGTTTTTCTTAGGATCCTGATGCATAGATTAGGTGCTGCCCAATGCCTTTGAAAAAACAACGAACAATACCTTTGAAAAAACAACAAACAAACAGCACATTTGGTGTTTTGTCTCATTGCTTACTGAGGCTAAACTTATAGTCCTATCCTTTCAGAACAAACACCAACCCAAGGACACCAGCCAAACTTCAGATTCTCCAGATGAGGCAGAAGAATAGAGTCTGGAGGCAGGGAACCTAAGACCAATTTGCACTGACTTCCTGCAATTGGATCAAAAGGAAAACCCTACCTCTCCACATCCAAGTGACAGAATCAGAGGCTATTCCCTTTGCAACTCCCCCTTCCACTGCATCATAGATGAAAAATGGAAAAGTACCTCTGATTGGCTGCAGGCCAAGCATAGGCCAATCCTCATTTGCATAAGGTGCCAATTCACTTCAGCCTTTGAATGGTCATGGACCAAGCCTCCACTTCAATCCTTCATTTACATAGGGTATAACCAACGGGAAATCTCTAGAGGGTACTCAAACCCCAGAAGACTTTCCTGCCGGGGCCCTTGAGCTGCTTGCTCGGGCCTACTCCCATTCTATGGATTGTACATTCACTTCTATTGCCTTTCGCTTCAACAGATTTACACTTTCATTGCTGGTTTGTGTGTGCTGTTCAATTCTTTGTTCAACACACCAAGAACTTAGACAAACCCATGATCAGAACTTTCTGTCCAGTAACACAGACACTTAAGAGGCTGCTCATAGGTCAGGGACTAAGGAGAGTATACCCAGTCCTACCCCATCTCAGTCACTGGGACACTTGTTAAGGTCCAAAGGCCTTGATATACACGCATGAAACTTTCTGCAATGCTTCCTTCCTTGGGTCCTGACTGGGGTCCTCAAGGTTGCATGAGGAAAAAGTGGTCCAATTTGGAAAGCATCTCTCAGGAAAAAAATAATAATGAGACAGCATATGGAAAACAGAGTGAAATTCCTTTAATGTGACTCTTTGGAGAGAGATGGGTAATTTGCCAAATGCAAGACTTTTCTTGCAGCTGACTGGCACTGTGGAGCACCATGGAGTAATTGAGACTGAATTACAGAGACTTTGAATATGAGATTGGATTTTCTGTAAGGCCACTTAGGTGATACCAGCCACTTGCATCTCCTCCAATGGGAATGTGAATAGTTCACATTGGCTCAGATTTGCAAATGACTCTTCCCCTTCATTAGCAGCCCCATGGTGGAATAGAATTGGTGGTGAGATTTTAATGAAGCTAAGTGTTTAGATTCTTCCTTGGGGCCACTGATAGTGCCAATAACCATTATTTCCCTTCATCAGACTAAAAGAAGGGCGACCAGGTCTTTCAGGGGTCATTCAACCATCCCCTTGACTGTCCTTGTAGTTTTTCCTGAAGATTTGCAGGAATAGAAGAAATGCTAAATGTTCAGAGCTATTTTCCTTCCCTCCTTCCATTGAGGGTCAAAGCTATAAAGCACAAGACAAGGAAAGGGTTGTCTAGCATGTGACTTAGGAGCCTGGGACAAAATGACAATCAATATAGTGTCAAGAATTCTTCCCTTTAAAGGGTCAGAGCAACCTGGTCTGACTGATGCTACTGTCTCTTGCCTTGGTGCTCATTGAGTACTGCTGGAAATCTTTCTCTGGTAGCAAGTAATTGAGTGAGTCACTGACTCTGAACCTCTAAAACAGAAGCACAGAGTTCCCATGGACGTTGTGCTTTGGCCATTGAGATTTTTCCATCTCTGGCTTTTGTTTTTTATGCTTCAATTGTCTTTTTTAAAATAAATAAATAAATAAATAAACAAACAAACAAATAAAGACTTTTGTTTGCTGAGAGGTTGTTATCAGCTGATCACTAAAAACATGTATTTTTGCATATTTTCTCAGTTAATCATCCAAAAATTGAAGGAAGAGGTGTTATTTCCATTTTACTAATAAGGAAACTCAGGTACAGAGAGGTTAAGAAAGTTGTCCAAGTTCATACAATAGTAAGTGTAATGGAGCCAGAACTTGACACCACATCTGATCAATTCCATAAACTACTCCTTACCCCAGACTACATGAACTTCTTTGTGTCTGTGGTGCTTTCTAAACACTGGCCCTGGTGTAGATACAGCTTCTGAAGGTCATTGTATGTTAAATTTTGATTCATGTGGTACCTGTGCAAATAGATTTCTAATAGATATTGTAACATTGTGATTGCTCACAAGGTGCTTTCGTGTTAGTTATTCCAGGTTTGAAAATTATTTTTTAGCTTAGTAGGTACATGACCTTGAGCAGGTCATTCTTCCTCCATAGGTCATTATTTACCCATCTGTAGAATGAGGATAGTGTGAGGAATAAATTACACAATATATGTAAATATCTTGCAACAGCTGGCACACAGTAAGAATTTTATAATTGGGGATAGTGATAACACAGATGATGAGGAGGAGGAAGAGGAAGAAAATCGATCATAGTGTGGATCTAAGGAAAAACTGTTGGAAGAAAAAGAAAGAGGGGCGGCTAGAGATGTGCTTTTTTCTCCCAGAAGGGAGAGGCTCTTAGAGGAGAGGAAGTGATTGCCTAGTGTATTAGTCAAGGTTTTCCAGAGAATCGGAACCATAGGGTTGGAAAATGAAGAGAGAGAGAGAGAAAGAGAATGGTTTTACAGAATTGGTTCATGTGACTGTGGAGGCTGGCAAATCCAAAATCTGCAGGGTAGCCAGCAGGCTGGAGACCCAGGGAAGAGTTGACATTGCAGCTCAAGAACAAGGCAGCCAGCTGGCAGAATTCTCTGTTTCATGGGGAAGGTCAGTCTTTTCTCTCTTAAGGCCTTCAACTGATTGGATGAAACCCACCCACATCATGGCTTACCCATGTAATCTGCTTTACTCAAAGTCTGCTGATTTAAATGCTAATTTCATCTAAAAAATACCTTCACAGAAACATCTAGACTAGTGTTTGACCAAATATCTGGATACTGTGATGTATTAGTCTGTTTTGCATTAGTATGAAGGAATACCTGAGTCTGGGTAATTTATAACAAAAAGAGGTTTATTTGGCTCATGGTTCTGCAGACTGTACAAGAAGCCCAGCACCAGCGTCTGCATCTAGTGAGGACCTCAGGAAGCTTTCAATCATAGCATTCTTGAAGGAGGAGCAAGCATGTCACATGGTAAGAGAGACAGGAAGCAAAGCAGGGCCGGAGGGAGGTGCCATACTTTTAAACAACTGGCTCTTGCATGAACTCACAGAGTGAGAACTCACTCATTATCACAGGAATGGCACCAAGCCATTCATGAGGGATCCACACCCATGACCCAAACACCTCCCACTGGGTCCCACCTCCAACATTAGGGATCACATTTCAACACGAGATTTGGAGGACCAAGCATCCAGACTATATCATGTGGCCTAGCCAAGCTGACACATAAAATTAACCATCACCACTTGCCTCCCAATTTAAATGTACTTGTTGTTTAAATGTACCAGAACCTCCAGGACAGGGACTACAGTCTTCCCCTACCTAAGCAGAGATGAATAGTCCAGCAACCTGTCCTTAGTGTGGCCAGGGCAAAAAGAGGGGGAAGGCACACAGGCTTGCCTTAATGGTACAGTGACTGTTTTTTTGTGCCTGTTTCCCTGCCCAAGGCTCCTTTTCTCTCTGCTCCCCTTTAACAACATCACCAAACAAACAGAAAAACCAAAGCAGGAGATCGTGGTGGGCAGTTCAATTGCAAGATGGAAGAGTTACTACAAATGTTTTGGTCGACCAGCCCCAAGTCATGAAAAAGAGACCAGCCCTCCCCACTTTGCCCTCTCATCTCTGGATGTCCCAAAAGAAATAATCTGGATTACGTGGGCAGCAGCCTCCTGGAGAAACTCCAGTGTTATCTCTGGAAATTCCAGGCCCTCCTAACCAGAGGATATAATATCAGCATATAAAGAAATTTTGACAGGCCAAAATGATGGTCTAATTCTAACAAAATGAACCTTAACAGAAATAAATGTACAGTCTTTCATTTAGGACCAAAGCAAAATAACATAAAATAAAACACCTACTAGGAAGGATTCAAGGAGACCTTCCCGTTTAAAATTGCACCTGGCTAACATTTCTCAGTGAAGCCTTTATCAACTTCCTCACTAAAACACTCATGGAAACATTGATAAGGATGAAAATCACAACACTGAAAACTAAGACTGATGGAAAACTTAATGACAGAATCTGGAGGGAATCTGCTTTCAAAAAGGCAAGCAGAATTAAGATAGAAAAAATATTCCCAGGTTTCATCTCATGTCACATGGAAGCTCTGCCTCACTGTGGCAGAGCCTGTTGGTGCTCGCCAACATCTGTGCTCTCCTCTGCTTCACGGACCCACAGAGTCACTGCATTTTACAGCCTCCCTTATAGTTGGGTATAGCAATATGCCTGAGTTCTGGCCAAAAAATATGAGCACAAGATAGGAGGGTCACCGCCCAAGCACAATACTCCATATTGTCTTTCTCCATTCTCAGACTGAGTGGAGATGGTCCCAAAGACACAGAGGATGGTGGAGACATGGATGGAAGAAGCCCAGGTTGCTCTGTGAATAAGTTGTCCAGAACCTGGACCCTGTTTCACTCCCCAACACCAGTACACAATGTATTGTGATGTGCATGAGAAATTATTTTTTACTATGTTAAAACACTGGGATTCTGGAATTGTTTGTTATAGAATATTGTCTTCCTTGATATACTCACAAAATGGAGGTGACCTAGAAAGTTCACAAGATATGATATATCTGTCATTCTCTGGCTACTAATAGACCCTATCAGTGCATGTAGGAAAAGGTTCTAGCTGGAGTCAGCATCAGGAAACACGTTGGCAGCTGTACATACTGCTTATTGTAATTTTCCACTTATTCATGCATTTAACAAATATTTATTATGTACTTACTATGTGCCAAGCTCTGTGTAAGTATTGGGGGCACACAAGTAAGCAAAGTAGACATGGGCCTGCCCTTATATAGCTGACAGTCTGGTGGGATACCAAACCTGAAACAAATTATTACTATATGAGTGGTTATTATGAAAGGAGATATTATAGGCCACCATTGGGAAGAGGAGTCTCACCTAGACACTAAGGAGATCTAGTGTTTTCATCTATATAGCACATCAAAGAACCAGGAAATGTGAGCAGGAGAGCCTGTGTTGCTAGGAATTAGATGGAATCACATATATCACTCAGTCCACTGACCTGCTCCAGTGGACAAAAAGGAGGCCAAGGTGGTTCACATACCCTGCCTATAGGAAAACATCAGGTCTGGAAGATCTTGCTTTGCTCAAGGTGAGTAAGAGAAACTGTCTGATAAGGAGCTCAAGATACAAGGAAAATATCACCCAAAAGACTAAAAAAGAGGTATGCTGGTGAACACATGCAGAGCTCTGAGGCCAGGCAGGGGGTAGGTAGGGCAGAGAGCAGAGAAGATCACATTTTTTTCAGTTAGAAATATGATAAAACTATAAAATGCGTATTAAATCATTTATAAAAGAAAAGTAATGGTTTATGATTTTATTTAATCTACACTCATATAAGGCAGATTGTTTTAAAGATCTTTTCATCAAGAGAGAAAATTAAGACCAACTCATTCTCTAGTTTTCACTTAAACACACTAGACCACTAGACCTCACTTCCTTAGTGTCTAGGTGAGACCCCTTCCCCCTAAGGTGGCCTATAATGTCTCCTTTCATAACATTCAGTCATACTAGTAATAATTTGTTTCATCTTTGGTATTCCACTAGACTGTCAGCTATACAAGGGCAAGCTTCATGCCTATTTTGCTTACTGCTCTATCTCCAACACTTAGCACAGAGTCTAGCATGTAGTAAGTAAATAATAAATATTTGTTAAATTAATGAATAAATGGAAAATCACAAAAAGCAGTATGTACAGCTACCAAGGAATTTCCTGTTGCTGATTCCAGCTAGACCCTTTTCTTATAATAGGGTCTATTAGGAACCAGAGAGACAGATGTATCATATATTGCAAACTTCTTAGGTCATTGCTATATCCAGGTAATTTGTGTAACCATCATTTTTGTCACTCTGCTTTTGTACCTCTTAAAACGATATACTACTGGAGCCAGAAGAAAAATTCCAGAAATTACCTGACATTTATAATAGATGCAAAAAGACAGTGCTTCTGAGTAATATGAACAAAACTCAGGACATGATGAAACTAAAATAACATGGGTAAAAGAAATATATATATATGGAAGAATTTGAAGGAAATATATATACATAGATTAGAAGAGTTAAAGTGTACTTTGGAGTTAGTAAAGAGGAGTACCTTTATTGTGGAAAGTGGAATCATAATTTGACAGTCTAGTAGGATACCAAACACGAAACAAATTATTCCTGTATGATTTAGGGGAAACAAATTATTCTTATAGATATATTATTCCTATATTAATTTATATTAATTTAGAGGCAAAGAATGAAGAGATAAAATTGAGGGAGGGAAAAAGAAGACCATAAGAAGAATGTAGGCATGTTTTAATGAATTGGGAAGGGGGAAAGAGTAAGTAATTGTTAAATTTTAGTCTCCCAAAGACAAAATTTGGAATACCAAAGATAATGTTTCACTGTTTACTTAAAACATTCTGTAAAATATAAAAAGTACGTTTTTAAAATTTAATAGAATTCAATATGGTACCACTGCATTCGAACAAAGGGGATGACAGGAATAAAAGAATAAAAAAGAAGTCCAAATACCAAAAAATAAAAAAGGCGTCATGAGCAACAAATGCATACATGGTGGGTATTTGTTTTTTCTGGGAGCTCAGCATATGTCAGGTCTCTGACTCCCAGAATGGAAGCTGATGGGGGAAGATCATCATTTTCCAGGCACTTGACCCTGGACTTCATTCTTAGCTCAGGCAGTTAGATGCTACAACCTGAGGCTTTGAAAGTTGAAGGAGTGGCACAAAGTATACTTATAGTCAGAGATTATTTGGGCTTGGCTGCTGTGAGATCAAGAGTCCAGCCATAGAGTGGAAGTAAGAAGAAACAGCAGAATTGAAGGGGGGCAGCAGCAAGGGATCAGCTGCAGTGCCCTCCCACATCCTTTTGCATAATTTCTGCTCTGTCTTACCTTCCACAGTTCCTATTTATTCTCAGAACTTGATTTTCTCTTTCTAGATATCCCTCCAGTACTTCCTTTTTCTGCCTGTGTTATATTAGGTTTCTGTTGTGTGCAAACAAGAACCCAACTGCTATAGCATAAAGCATGATAGCAGTAAACACAAATGTGTTCCTTATAACAATAAAAATAGATGGATCAAAAATCCTTTTTGAAAGACAAAAAAATCTCAGGTTGAATTTAAAATGTTAAATGAGTTATTACAAGAGAGATACCTAAGTCAAAATAGCTCAGAAAGATTAAAAGAGTTGGTAAAGATACATCAGGTAAATGCAAATAAAGGAAAGCAAAGGTGGAATGTTACTACCATTAAAGTAGAAGTTAAGAAAAAAGATTAAATAGGATAAAGAGGTTAATTTTATATTTTTATTTATGTTTAATCACACAAATTATTATTATGAGAACAGGTTATTATAAAAATTAAATCAATACAGAAATTTTTTTTAATGTGAAAATTCCTTCTTCTATTCTTTGAATATTACTCCATTCCTAGAAGGTAAACTTCTGTTCAGTCGTTAGTGTGTATACTTCTAAAACTTTATGCATGTATATATTCATATACAAATGTATGACTTTGAGGATTTTGTTAAATCATAGCTGTGATCGTGTGGTATGTCATAGCTATGACAGTTGAAGTGCAATTCTGAGAACTGGCAACAGCCTCCAGCCACAGCGTCTTCAGGCCTACTTTAGTGTTTGAGTCAAGGTTATGCTCTCACTGGGCTGCAGCCAGCCAATCACTGAGCACAGAGGGGCTCCTAGGGTCTGGACATTTCTTCCCAGGGCAGGACTCTTCTATGAGTGATCTTTATGCCAAGTCCCCCTGATGCACCAGCTAAACCTTTCTTGGAGCTGCAGTGGAGCCTCTGGCTCTTCCTGCCTAATCTCCCTTCCTTCCTCCTCTTCTTTCATGGCATAATGTCTGCAAAATGGTTTGAAAGTTTTCCTGTCTACTCCAGATTTCTCTTCCCTTTATCTTTCATGGGCATCTTTCCAATGAATCTCTTGCACTTCTAACCCCTTTTTGACATCTGAATAATACAATTCTTACTAGAAGTAGTCCAACAAAACAGGGACAGAGATGGGGTTTTAAGACGGAATCACTCACTGCTCAGCAAGAAGGAAGGACCCTATTGAGTAATATGTCAATCAGATAATATTGTGTTCATGATAATGTGCCCACAATCTAGGGCTTAAGGAATACTTAATAAAACCAACAATATGTTAGGATCTAAAAATAAATCAGTATATTTCAAAAAGCAAAACTTCTATAGGACACCATCCCTGGTCACAATATAATGAAATTGAAATTAAGAACACACACACACACGAACACATATAAAAAGCCCCTAACCACTTTGAGGTAAAAAAATAAATAAATATTCCGAAATAACTACTAGATCAATGGTGAAACCAAAACCACAATTATCAATTATTTAGAAAATAAGAATAGCATATACCATCAGTAATAAATAGCCTACCAACAAAAAACAAAAAAAGCCCGGGATTTGATAGATTCACAGCCAAATTTTACCAGATGTACAAAGAAGAGCTGGTACCATTCCTACTGAAACTATTCCAAAAAAACTGAGAAGGAAGGACTCCTCCTCAACTCATTCTCTGAGGCCAGCATCATCCTGATCCTAAAATCCGGCAGAGACACAACAAAAAAGAAAAATCTTCAGGCCAATATGCTTGATGAACATCGATGCAAAAATCCTCAATAAAATACTTCAAACTGAATCCAGCAGCACATCAAAAAGCTAACCTACCATGATTAAGATTAAGTTGGCTTCATCCCCAGAATACAAGGTCGGTTCAACATACACAAATCAATAAATGTGATTCATCACATAAACAGAACTAAAGACAAAAACCACGGAATTATTTCAACAGATGCAGAAAAGGCTTTCAATAAAATTCAACACTCCTTCATACTAAAAAACTCTCAATAAACTAGGTATTGAAGCAATATAACTCACAATAATAAGAGCCATCTATGACAAACCCAGAGCCAACATCATACTGAATGGGTAAAAGCTAGAAGCATTCCCCTTGAAAACTGGCAGAAGGATGCCCTCTCTTACCACTTCTATTCAACACAGTACTGTAAGTCATAGCCAGAGCAATCAGGCAAGAGAAAGAAATAAAGGACATCTAAACAGTAAGAGAGGAAGTCAAACTATCTCTGTTTGCAGATGACATGATTTTATATCTAGAAAACTCCATAATTTTGGCCCAAAAACTCCTTCAGCTGATAAACAACTTCAGGAAAGTTACAGAATACAAAATCAATGTACAAAAATCACTAGCATTCCTATACATCAAAGCAAGCCAACCTGAGAGCCAAATCAGGAAGGCAATCCTATTCACAACTGCCACAAAAATAAAATGAAATACTCAGGAATACAGCTCACCAGGGAGGTGAAAGATCTCTACAATGAGATCATTGAGAATTCCACAATGAGAATTACAAAACACTGGTCAAAGAAATCAGAGATGACACAAACAAGTGGAAAAACATCCCATGCTCATGGATAGGAAGAACCAATATCATTAAAATGGCCATATTGTCCAAAGCAATTGATAGAGTCAATACTATGCCTATTAAACTATCATGGACATTCTTCACAGAACTAGAAAAAAATATGTTTTAAAATTATGAAACCAAAAAGCAGCATGAATAGCTAAGGCAATCCTAAGCAAAGAGAACAAAGCTGGAGGCATCATGCTACCTGACTTCAAACTATATGATGGGGCTACAGTAACCAAAACAGCATGGTTCTGGTACAAAAACAGGCACATAGACCAGTGGAAGAGAATACAGAGCCCAGAAATAAGGCCATACAGCTATGACCATCTGATCTTCAACAACTCTGACAAAAATAAGAAATGGGGGAAAGACTCTGTATTCAATAAAGGGTGCTGGGATAGCTGGCTAGCCATATGCAGAATATTGAAGCTGGACCCCTTCCTTACACCATATACAAAAATCAACTCAAGATGGAATAAAGACTTAAATGTAAAACCCAATACTAAAAAACCCTGGAAGACAACCTAGGTAATACCATCTTGGAATAGGAACAGGCAATGATTGTAAGACAAAGACACCAAAAGCACTTGCAACAAAAACAAAAGTTGACAAGTGGAATCTAATTAAGCTTAAGAGCTTCTGCACAGCAAAAAGAAACCACCAACAGAGTAAAACAGACAACCTACAGAATGGGAGAAAATATTTGCAAACTGCATTTGACAAAGGTCTAATATCCAGCATTTATAAGGAACATAAACAAGTTTACAAGAGAAAAATAAACAACCCCATTAAAAAGTGGGCAAAATCATCAGAGAAATGCAAATCAAAACCACAATGAGATACCATCTCACACCAGTTAGAATGGCAATCATTAAAAAATCAGGAAACAACAGGTGTTGGAGAGGATGTGGAGAAATAGGAACACTTTTACACTGTTGGTGGGATTGTAAACTAGTTCAACCATTATGGAAAACAGTATGGCAATTCCTCAAGGATCTAGAACTAGATGTACCATATGACCCAGCTATCCCACTACTGGGTATATACCCAAAGGATTATAAATTATTCTACTACAAAGACACATGCACACGTATGTTTACTGCAGCACTATTCACAATAGCAAAGACTTGGAATCAACCCAAATGTCCATCTGTGACAGGCTGGATTAAGAAAATGTGGCACATATACACCATGGAATACTATGCAGCCATAAAAAAGGATGAGTTTGCGTCCTTTGTAGGGACATGGATGCAGCTGGAAACCATCATTCTTAGCAAACTATCACAAGAAGAGAAAACCAAACACCGCATGTTCTCACTCATAGGTGGGAACTGAACAATGAGATCACTTGGACTCGGGAAGGGGAACATCACACACTGGGGCCTATCATGGGGAGGGGGGAGGGGGGAGGGATTGCACTGGGGAGTTATACATGATATAAATGATGAATTGATGGATGCTGACGAGTTCATGGGTGCAGCACACCAACATGGCACAAGTATACATATGTAACAAACCTGCATGTTATGCACATGTACCCTAGAACTTAAAGTATAATAAAAATAAAAAATAAAAAAAAAGTGGGCGAAATACATGAACACTTTTCAAAAGAAGACGTACATGAGGCCAACAAACATTAAAAAAAGCTCAGTATCACTGATCGTTAGAGAAATGCAAATCAAAACCACAATGAGATACCATCTCACATCAGTCAGAATGACTATTATCAAAAAATCAAAAAACAACAGATATTGGCAGGGTTGTAGAGAACAGGGAACACTTATACACTGTTGGTGGGAGTGTAAGTAAGTTCAACCATTGTGGAGAAGAGTATGAAGATTCATCCAAGAGCTAAAAGCAGAACCACCATTTCATCCAGCAATCCCATTACTAGGTATATACCCAGAGGAATATAAGTCATTCTACCATAAAGGCACATGCACTTGAGGGTTAATTGCAGCACTGTTCACAATAGCAAAGACATGGAATCAGCCTAATGCCTATAAATGACAGATTGGATAGAGAAAATGTGGTGCATGTACACCATGGAATACTATGCGGCTATAAAAAAGAACAAGATCATGTCTTTTGTGGTAACATGGATGGAGCTAGAGGCTATTATCCTCAGCAAACTAACACAGGAACAGAAAACCAAATACCATATGTTCTCACTTATAAGTGGGATCTAAATGATGAGAACTCATGAATACAAAGAAGGGAACAATAGATACTGGGGTCTATTTGAGGATACAAGTTGGGAGGAGGGCGAAGAGCAGAAAAGGTAACTATTGGGTACTGGGCTTAATACCTGGTTAATGAAATAATTTGTGCAACAGCCCCCCATGACATGAGTTTACCTATGTAACAAACATTCACATGTACCCCCAAACCTAAAATAAAAGTTTTTTTAAAAAAAAAAATGATAAAGTCAAGAAACAAGCTAAAAAGCAGAATATCATATACTAAAATTTATGAAATACAGCCAAAGTTTTTCTAAAGGAAAACACATAGAATTAAATGCTTTAATTTTAAAACAAGAAACATCAAAGTTAGCATTCAACTCAAAAAGTTAGAAAAGATGAAAACAAAAAAAATAAGTAAAATGGGAAGAAAAACATTAACAAAGCCAAAAGCATAAAATGATGAAAATTTAAAAGTCAAATTGTTAAATAAATCCAATAGATGATTTGTTGAAATTATTTATAATTAGACATATCTGTGGCAAATGCAATCAATGAAAAGATAGAGAAAAGACAGGTACATAGAAGAGGTATGAGAGAGTAAATATGACCACAGAGGGGAACTAAATGAGAAAATATTAGAAATAATAGTATGCTAATTGAGTTGAGAATGTAGGTAAAAAGAACCAACTTTTGGAAAATAGAATCTCCAATATTGCTTTGTGAAGCAGAAAACCTGACCAGAGCAATAAATCATAAGGATTTCTCATGAAGATCTTAGACCCAGAGACTTTCATTTCTTTCAAACATCCTAAGAAGGGAAGATGTTCCCACTAGTCAACCTGTTTCAGAGCCTAGAAAAACATTTTTAAACTTCCAGATTCATTTTATGAATCCAACATGTCCCAAAACTGAATCATAAACTAGGCCTTCTCCAAACCTCATCTACTAATATAGTGGTAAAAGTCCTAAACATGATGCAAACCATATTAAATATTTCAAATACACCATAACCAAGTAAAGTTTATTTTAGAAATGCATGGGTAGTTCAGTATGGGGAAATACATTAATAAAATTTACAATGCAAACAAATTACTGATAGATCAAAGGAGAAAAATTATGATTAATAGATACCCCAAATCAAATAAAATTCAAGATGTCTTTTTGATTATATATTTTTAAAAACTTCTCAGAGAACTATGACAAGAAAGATAATGCCTTAACAAATGAATTTTTTGTCTCACACTAATAGCCAACATCATACATGATTATAACGTCTTAGACATAGCCCTATTAGTTTTAGAAAAAACATAAGGATGCCTGTTATCACCACTATTATTCATCACTGTTCTGAAAGCCCCAGCTAATTAAATAAGGCAAGGTGTACAAATAATAATATAAAGACTAAAATTTTATTATTGCTATTAATATTATTATTATTTTAAGATAGAGTCTTGCTCTGTCGCCCAGGCTGGAATCCAGTAGCGCCATCTCGACTCACTGCATCCTCCGCCTCCCGGGTTCAAGTGATTCTCCTGCCTCAGCCTCCCAAGTAGCTGGGACTACAGAAGTGCACCACCATACTCGGCTAATTTTTGTGTTTTTAATAGAGATGGGGTTTCACCGTGTTGGCCAGGCCGATCTTCAACTCCTGACCTCAAGTGATCTGCCTGCCTTGGCCTCTCAAAGTGCTGAGATTACAGGCATGAGCCACCGTACCCAGCCAAAAGACTAAAATTTTATTGTGTGCTTACTATAGTCCAGGCACTGCTCCAAGCACCTTTTGGTTTTCACTTAATTCACATAATAACCCTAGGAAGTATCATTTTTATGCCCATTTTACAGATAAGGAAATAAGTCACTGAATGGTTAAATAATTTGCCAAGGCAGGTGAAAGTAAATACTGAAAAGCGAAACACAATGATCACAATTTTCAGATGTCATGGTTGCCTTCATGGAAAGTCTAAGAATTAGCTGAAACCCACTTAAAAAGTATTACTGATAACAAAACATCCTTTATTTCACCCCTCTCAAGCTTCTCTAGAATGCCACAAGAGCCATCAGGCAAGACAGATGTTTAATTTACTCCTGGCAAGAGGGTAAGATATCTGTCTTCCCCATTTACTCATCTTAATCCTTAATTGCCACCCATCTTCCCCAAGCAGTCTGTCTCATTTACTTTGCTCCCATTTGTAATCAAGGGCTGAGCCTCAAAGACATCTGGAGTTTTAAAACCCAGTAATGATAAGTAGAAACCAACACAAAACAAAACAAAAAGAAATCTTTTAGAAATCTCTAGCCATAGATGATGTGTATCTATAAGGCCCCAAAAGCTCCAGTCCCCAGGCTTAATATCAGTGGAGAGGAGGGAGGGTTGGCAGAGGTACATCCCTCTTTAAGACTCAGCCTCAGATTTCAGAATTGACTGCGGCTGCCACTCAGCCAGGCTCCAGGTCACAGCACCAGGCTCTGTAAGTTCTCAGAGAGCCAGTCTCAGGACCCAGGGACCTGCCTGAGAAGGAGGCCTGTGGGGGCAGCGTAGAAAGGGCTCAAGGCAACCTGCAACATTTCAAGGACCCTGGACATCTGTAGGGGCAGTAGCAGTATGTAAAGAGGAAGAAGAAATAAAGGAATGAGCACAATAACTAAAGCTTGCCCTACCAGAACAAAAATTACTGTTCTAAGGTCATTTGGCCTGGGCCACTATAATGGTTCCCAACTGTTTGAGAAACAGTATGGTGGAGTGAAAGAAACACCACGCCAAGATCAAAAGACATGCATTCATGCCCTCTCCAGGTCACTACTATCTGTATATCATTTGAGGAACCCCTTTATCTTTCTGAGTCTATGTGCTGTATCAGATGGTTGTGGGAAGCATTACATAAGGCTAGAGTTGAGACTGACCAGAGAATGTGAGGAGCTAATGTCCATGTCTTGACTTTAATGCACTAACTTTAATTTTCCAGCCTTTCTTGAAGATAGGAGGCTGAGGCCCAGCAGTGATCTGAGGTCTTGCACATTGTGTTCGTGAATCTTCATTGTAGGATTTTCTCTGCCTGCTTTGTGGAGGACATCACCTAAACCACAGACTCCTGGGTAAAAGAAATATTCCTCTGCTTTCAATACAGTAGGCCTAGAAGAAATGCATAATAAAACCTATAACATGGAAATAGCCATTCCTTTCCAGACTATTTCCCAAGATTGTCATGAGTATTAAAAAAAAAAAAAAGATATGAAAGTGCTTTGTAAACAGCAAAGTGTATACAAAGGTGATGGGCTTATTGTCATTATGCTGATTTATCTTAAAATCACCTCTCATTTCTCCCTTCTAAGTTATCAGCAAAATGCCTTTCTCAGATTGACCTTGTTAGGGTATGGGAGACATCACATGTAGAGCACAGGTAAACTGCATGGCCAATACATACTAGACATATTTGTCAGGGTTCCCTAGAGGGACACAACTAATCAGAAATACATAAATATAAACAAATATACATATATATTTATAAAGGGAAGTTTATTGAGTATTAACTTACACAATCACAAGGTCCCACAATAGGCTGTCTACAAGCTTGAGGAGCAAGGAGAGCCAATCTGAGTCACAAAACTGAAGAACTTGGAGTCCGATGTTTGAGGACAGGAAGCATGCAGCATGGGAGAAAGATGTAGGCTAGGAAGCTAGGTCAGTCTGGCCTTTTTGTGTTTTTCTGCCTGCTTTATATTCGCTGGGAGGTGATTATATTGTGACCACCAAATTAAGGGTGGGTCTGCCTTCCCCAGCCTACTGACTAGGGAAGTGTTAATCTCCTTTGGCAATACTTTCACAGACACACCCAGGACCAATACTTTGCATCCTTCAATCCAATCACCTGAACACTCATTATTAACCATTACAAGTCCACCCCTTGTCAATTTGAACCCATATGCATCCCCTGAGATCATACATAATCTTCAAATAAAGACAATAATAAGGTTATAATTAAGCCTAACATAATACAACTATCCTTCGTATAACTGGAAACACACCAATCCCCAATCCAAACACTGTTACATAAAGTTAACAATACTTAAGTGCTGATATGAAGTCAATAAATCTTATGTCACGTGATAAAGAAGAAAGGAAATAAAATGAAGATATTTTCTTAGCATAAGTGTCTGTATGCACAAACATGTTTTTAACAAAAGAGGGAAGAAATATTCATAACAATTACTATCCTCGTTTCTACAGTTGGTCACATGGTCGTAGCTGGTGTTGGTGACTACCTTCTTTTAACCTATTCTGTATTCCCTTTGCCTTCAGCAAGCACCTCAGCAGGTGATGTTTTTTTTCCTAGTGGAGTGACCCAAACCTTCATTCCTGAGGGGTCTGGGGCATTTGTAGTCCTGCCTGGATTGGGCTGTTGTAGTTTCCCATTGACCTTAATCACAAGACGTGGTAATACTAAGAGATGCCATAATGGATCTGCTGTATTCCATTCACACTCTTTCTTTCCTCCGTTGTGGAGTAGTAGACTGATTTCATCTTGATAGTCCAGGTCAATCACACCAGCCAACACTGTAACTCCCTTTTAGCCTGTTGACTTAAAGGTGGGAGGAGCACAAAGTGTTCAGGTGGCAATCTTAACTTGCAGTTTAATGGAATTGTTGTTGTGTCTCCTGGTGACAACATTCCTCCCTCTGGAACTAAGACCTCTAGGCCAGCAGAACATAATGTAGCAAGAACAGGAAGCAAAAGTTGTGCCAGTGGATCACTAGGGGTGATGGTGAGTGGTGCCACTTCCACTTCCACCCCTTGATTCCTGGACCTGTGCATCCTGGCTATGGGAGAAAGAGTACCATATATTTGATGTTGATTCAGAGCATACATGGTTTTCTGGAGAACTTTGCCCCAGCCCTCCAAAATATTGTCACCTAGTTGGCATTGTAATTGTGACTTCAAAAGGCCATTCCACCATTCTGTCAATTCAACTGCTTCAGGATGATAGGAAACATGGTAAGACCAGTGAATTCCATGAGCATGAGCCCACTGCAACACTTCTTTAGCCATAAAGTGAGTGCCTTGGTCAGAGGCAATGCTGTGTGGAATACCATGATGGTGGATAAGGCATTCCATGAGTCCACAGATGGTAGTCTTGGTGGAAGCATTGCATGCAGGATAGGCAAACCCATATCTGGAGTAAGTGTCTATTCCAGTGAGGATAAACCTCTGCCCTTTCCATGATGGAAGAGGTCCAATATAATCAACCTGCCACCAGGTAGCTGGTTGTTCACTCCAAGGAATGGTGCCATATCAAGGGCTCAGTGTTGGTCTCTGCTGCTGGCAAATTGGGCACTCAGCAGTGGCCATAGCCAGGTCAGCCTTGGTGAGTGGAAATCCATGTTGCCAAGCCCATGTGTAACCTCCATCCCTGCCACCATGGCCACTTTGTCCATGGGCCCGTTGGGCAATGACATGGTGGCTGGGGAAAAAGGCTGAATGGTGTCCACAGAATGAGTCATCCTGTCCACCTGATTACTAAAATCTTCCTCTGCTGAGGTCACCCATTGGTGAGCACTCACATGGAATACAAATATCTTCAGTTTTCGACTACTCAGGTCCATCCACATACCTTTTCCCCAAATTTCTTTGTCACCAATTTTTCAATCATGCTTCTTCCAAGTCCCTGACCATCCAGCCAAATGATTGGTTACAGCCCATGAATCAGTATGTAATCGCACATCAGGCCATTTCTCCTTCCATGCAAAGTGCACAACTAGGGGTACTGCTTGGAGTTCTGCCCACTTGGAAGATTTCCCTTCACCACTGTCCTTAAGGGAAAGGAGCTATAGTACTGCAGTTGTCCACTTTCTGGTGGTGCCTGCATTTCGTGCAGGGCCATCTGTGAATCAGGCCATAGTCTTCTCTTTCACTGTCAACTGATCATAAGGAATTCACCATGGGGCCATTGATGCAGGCTGAGGAAGACAAGGCAGGGTGGCAGGAGTGGAGATCAGGGCATTTGAGCCACTTCCTCATGTAACTTACTTGTGCCTTCAGGACCTGCTTGAGCCTGATCACGTATATACCACTTCCATTTTGATGACGGAATGTTACTGTGCATGGCTCACTTTATGGCTAGATGGGTCAGAAAGCACCCACTTCATGACAGGCAACTCAGGTCGCATGTGACTTGATGACCCCTAGTCAAACGTTCAGTTTCCACCAAAGTCCAGTAACAACCCGAGAGCTGTCTCTCAAAAGGAGAGTAGTCATCTGCAGAAGATGGCAGCGCCTTGCTCCAAAATCCTAGAGGCCTGTGCTGTGATTCATCTAGAGGGGCATGTCAAAGGCTCCAAACAGCATCCCTATCTGCCACTGACATCTCAAGCACCATCGGATCTGCTAAGTCATATGGCCCAGGTGGCAGAGCAACTTTCACAGCAGCCTGGACCTGTTGCAGAGCCTTCTCCTGTTCTGGACCCTGCTTAAAACTGGCAGCCTTTCAGGTCACTCAATAAATGGACCAGAGTAGCACACCCAAATGAGGAATGTGTTGCCTCCAAAACCCAAATAGGCCCACTAAGTGTTGTGCCTCCTTCTTGGTTGTAGGAGAGGCCAAATGCAGCAACTTATCCTTCACCTTAGAAGAAATATCTCCACAGGCCCACATCACTGGACTCTTAGAAATTTTACTGAGGTAGAAGGTCCCTGAATTTTAGTTCAATTTATTTCCCATCCTCTGGCACACAAATGTCTCACTAGTTAGACCCGCATGTTTACTATTTCTTACTTACCGGGTCCAATCAGCATAATGTTATCAATGTAATGGACCAGTGTGATATTTTGCAGAAGCAAAAAGTAATCAAGGTCTCTCCGAATAAGATTATGATGCAAAGCTGGAGAGTTTATATACCCCTGAGGTAGAACAGTAAAGGTATATTGCTGGCCTTGCCAGTTAAAGGCAAATTGCTTCTGGTGGGCCTTATGGACAAGAATGGAGAAAAAGGCATTTGCAAAGCCAATGGCTGCATACCAGGTGCCAGGAGATGAGTTAATTTGCTCAAGCAATGAAACCACATCTAGTACAGCAGCTGCAACTGGGGTTACCACTTGGTTAAGCTTACAATAATCCACTATTATTCTCCAAGATCCATCTGTCTTCTGCACAGGCCAAATGAGAGAGTTGAACAGGAATGTGGTGGGAATTAACACCTGTGCATCTTTCAAGTCCTTGATGGTGGCACTAATCTCCGCAATCCCTCCAGGGATGTGATATTGTTTTTTATTTACTATTTTGCTAGGTAGAGGCAGCTCTAAAGACTTCCATTTGGTCTTCCCCACCATAACAGCCCTCATCTTACCAGTCAGTGAGCCAACGTGGCGGTTCTGCCAGCTGCTGAGTATGTCTATGTCAATTATGCATTCTGGCAAGGGGGAAATGACCATAGAATGAGTATAGGGACCCACTGGACCCACTATAAGTTGGAACCGAGATAAAACTCCATTAATACCTGATCCCCAAAAGTCCCTATTTTAACTGGAGGACCACAATGATGTTTGGATCCCCTGGAATCAACATCAGCTCAGAACATGTCCAGTAGTCCCTGAAATGTCTGATCATTTCCCTTTCCCCAATGCACAGTTACCCTGGTAAAAGGCCAGAGGTCTCTTTAGGGAAGGATGGGAGAAAGATTCACTGCATAAATTGTCGGTAATGTAGTGGGGTCCTTCCTCAAGGGGACTCAGCCTCTTCTTCATTCAAGGGGTTTTGGGTCTGTAAACTGGCTCAAGTCTGGAAACTGATTGAGAGGGTGTGATTCTATGTTTTTATAATTCAAATCAGGCTTTTGTCCATTCTACCTAGAAGTTTTCTGTTTGTATAATTTAAGTAGGAATGCAGTAGGCTTCCTATCAATTTCACTTCTAAGAACTCCATGATTAATTAGCCAATGCCACAGCTATACACAGGTCAGATTATTCTAATTGCTGCTTTGCCTCTGCTGTCCATTACGGTAGCTATACCAACCTTTCCTTTGACAGTTGAGTGCCACCACTTGGCCCCTGCCACCTCAGGATTCAATTATTCCCATTGTATTTCAATTTTGTAGTTGAGTGACTGCTGTTCCCACTGTTAGATCTGACATACAGAGAAGAGCAATTACAGGGCTCTTCAAAGATGCAGATGCTGTCCTCACAAATCTATTTCGCAAGGCATTGATCAAGGGTATATCTCATTCCCAGCTGGGATGAGTAGGTCTAAAGTGACTAATCCACTCCACCATCCCAATCTCCCTAAACCTTTGGGTCCCTTCTTTTATATTAAGCCAAGGAAGATCAGGCATTTCCAGCTCACTCACAGTGGGCCATCTTTTAATCCATATTTCAGCTAACCAAGCAAATAAACTGTTAGAACCTTTATGAACCCCCTGAGCTGCAACATTAAATGCAGAGTCCCTACTTAGTGGACCCAAATCAATAAATGCAGCCTGATCCAACTCTGTGTTCCCTCCACCATTATCCCACACCCTTAATATCCATTTGCATGCCTGTTCTCAGATTTCTGTTTATATGAATTAAAGAACTCAAGCACATTCTTTTCGATGTGGTGCACCTCCTCATGGGGCACACTCTCAATCTCACCTCTAGGGGCCTGCTGGGACTTTAGTCTAGTTATAGGTCTAGAAGAAAATAGGGGTGTTGGGGTAGGCTCATGAGGAGAATCAACATTATTTTGCCTGGCAGCTGCCTCAGGGGAGGCCATCATTGTTGCCACAGGCAGTGCAGGGTTTATCTCCTCATACAAAGGTGGAAAGGCTGATGGCAGCATGGGTCATGGGGGAGATGTTGCCACTACTGGGGATGGGGAAGCTGTTCCTTCTGGCAAGAAAGGTTCATCAGAGTTTACAAACTCAGTGTCTCCAGCTTCATCAGGGTCCTCCCCCACATCCCCATACCAAGTTTCAGGGTCCCATTCTTTTCCAATCAATGCCCTCACTTTAACTGTAGACACCTGCTGAGGCTGTGCAAGCACCTTTCATTGCAGGTCAGCCACTCACATGATAAGAGCTTGTTTCTGTTTTTCCACAATTTCAGCTCTTTCTCTATAAGAGGTGAGACTCTCACTAAGGGCAATCTTGCAGATTTGAGACTCAGTATGTGCTTCTGAAGCCAGGAGACAGAATCCCTGAGAGCTCATCATTTTCTTTCATCACTTTGTCCACTGAACTTAAGAATAACCAACCAGCTTCATTATGTTCCTTGGTTCTACACATATAGTCAAAGGTATTAAGTATAGAGTCACTAAACTCCTTGCCTCTCATAAGCAGTGAATCAGGAGTGTCAAATGCACTTATTTTGTATAACTCTCTAAACAGTTCGTGCTAAGGACTCTCAGTGTTCTCCATACTATTAGAAGTACTGTCATTAGCATTTTGGGGTCTAATCATATCAAGTAGCCAACTCCAGAAACCCCAAAACCAACGAAAGAACTCCATCCTTAATATCTGTTCCTCTAGAACCACTCCTGGTACCAAAATCAGTTTATGGGTCCCCTAGAGGGACAGAAGAAATAGGATATATGAGGAGTTTAGTAAGTATTAACTTACATGATCACAAGTTTCCACAATAGGCCATCTGCAAGCTTGATGAGAAAGGAGAACCAGTATGAGTCTCAAAACTGAAGAACTTGGAGTCTGATGTTTGAGGGCAGGAAGCATCCAGCATGGGAGAAAGATGTAGGCTGTGAGGCTAGGTCAGTCTGGCCTTTTCACGTTTTTCTGCCTGCTTTACATTTGCTGACAGCTGATTATATTGTGCCCACCAAATTAAGGGTGGGTCTGCCTTTCCCAGCCCACTGACTCAAGTGTTAATCTCCTTTGGCAACACCTTCACAGACACATCCAGGATCAATACTTTGCATCCTTCAATCCAATCAAGTTGACACTCATTATTAACCATCACACTAGGAAAGACCACAAATCAGGTTCCAGGGGCTCAGACCCCCACCACTCCCTGCCCTTCCACATTCCCTTTTTATTCCTCCAATAACCTAAAGTCATTGGCAGGATGATCAGTTCTGATCTTGGAAACTGTTTTTTTACTCTTCCACTTTCCCTTCCCCCTCCTTAACATCTTTCTATCTCCACACGTGTTCCCAACTTAGGAGGTGCTACATATTTCGCGTTTGGATTATGTGTAGCCTGTTCTACTCATGGGAAGGATGACAGGAGTCCTTAAAAAGAAATCAGGGTCAAAAACTCCCTGGGGAGTGTTTTCTCATCTCAAGCCATGACTGCACCTTCCACCTTCTATCTTTTCCCAACCCTTCCAAAACGACAATGAGTGTACTTCATACCCGCTCTGTAATTCAAAGACGCTAGGCCCATGAGAGGCTGTTGGCCACACTTATCAGAGAAACTGATGCAGAGAAAGCAAAAAAGAGTAAATAGGAGACGAGAGGAATAATCCTAATCAAGATGGAAGATTCTTGGCTGGGCACAGTGGCTCACGCCTGTAATCCCAGCACTTTGGGAGGCCAAGGTGGGCGGATCTTGGGGTCAGGAGATCGAGAGCATCCTGGGTAACATGGTGAAACCGTGTCTCTACTAAAAATACAATAAAATTAGCCAGGCGTGGTGGCGGGTGCCTATAGTCCCAGCTACTCGGAAGGCTGAGGCAGGAGAATGGCTGAACCCAGGAGGCGGAGGTTACAGTGAGCCCGAGATCGCGCCACTGCACTGCAGCCTGGGGGACAGAGCCAGACTCCGTCTCAAAAAAAAAACAAAGAAGAGGAAGATTCTTTGGAGTGGAGAGCAAGGAAAATTCCAGCCCCGTGTCTTTGTTGAGCAGGCACATTGGGATTGGAGTTGGTGTAGGGATGCTAAAGGATAGTCTAGGAGGCCCCATAGAGCAATAATGCCAGCCCCAGAAGTGGTTACACTTCACAGGAGGCTGGCTGGATTCAGAGCTCTCCAAGGTCCTAGCCAGGAAGTCCCAGAAATTTCCAAATTTTTAGTGGCAAAAATAAAGGCGGTCAGGACAGGCTGAGCTGAAATGAAGGACACACTCTGCTAGCCAGCCAAGAAGATGCAAGCCAGGCTGAAGGCTGAAAACAAGTATGTCCCCTCACTCTAGCTGCCTCCCCTTGCATTACCAGCATGACTTGTAAGTCACAAGAAGTGTCTCCTGCTGGGAGAAATTCAGCAGGTATTTTGTGGAGACTAACACTTGAATTATAATATGAAGGTGACTCACCTCCTGGGAGACCAGAGGACTGGGCAGTCATTGAGGTCTGCAGGTATGGGGTGTGGAGATTAGAGGGGAAACTAGCCTCAAGCAATCTGTCTTCATCCTATAGCCAGTCCCCGGGGTGCCTTTGCTAGCCTGAAGGTACAGGGTAATGTCCCATATAATTCTCTTGATTTTGAATCATTGACATAGGCTCTGTTTTGTGGTCTTTTCACCTCATTCTCTCTGCCGACTCCATTTCTGCCAGGCATCTTCCAAATAGGGCTGAACATATGAACTCTCTTGGTCTGGAGTCCCTGGGCTCCAAACTCAGTGTAGCCTCCTGATCCTTGCTAACATTGTAACCATGGGACGCACAGGACTAAAACTGCTTCCAGTGACAACACTAGAAGCAGCCTTAGGCTATAATCAAACATTCCACCATGGCAAAGAACCTAAGGTCAAAGCCTGCCTTGAAGACGTTAAGAGCCACCTCATAAGTATCCTGTATGTGTGAGAGACTTCTGGCATCCTTGTTCCAGAGAGGACCAGTTTATTGATGCCAGTCATCCTTCAGAGTACTGCAACGCAGTAGACCTTCAACAGATGTGAGGCTCTTTGGGAGCTTGTCTTTTCCATGAACCTGTTGAGGGGTGGGCATAACCTTTGACTTCTGCTCTCAAAGGCTATACACCAGGGTTCTCTTCTCCCCTCCCCAGTCCACCCTTCCTTTTCCCATCAGGCTCCCAATATGCTCTCTAACCTTTAAGCCTGCTGTTTGGCTAGTTCCTCAGGACTACCTAGATGGTCTCTCAAGTTGAATTGACTCTACAGGTGCTGAAGAAACCAGTTACCTGTGCTCTGTGATTTCACATTCACCAAAAGATCTACTTCTTGGCAGCACTTCTTGTATTAGGAAGAGTACCGACCAGAGTGTCTGAAATCTTACCAGTAAAAGCGAATTCCAATGGGGTAAAGCAAAATGCCTCCAGAATCCTCCATTAGGGTGAAAATGCCCTCACCAGAGAAAAATGCAGTGACCTGTAGCCCAATGTAAATGCACCTCCTCTCTCCAAAATAGTGCCTGGGCATTCCCAAGTGAGCCAGGGCCATTAATACACACAGTTCTGAATGTTAAAGGATCAGGTTGTGGATGGCAGTACTGCCTACTGATGGAAATTATGGGCTAGGAGTGAAAATTAGACTCTAATCCCAGCCAAGAGAACTCGGGCAATTCATTCAACCTCTCTAGAACTCAGCTTCCACCCCAAAATTATCTCTATTCTACCTCTCAGGGAAATCATTAGAACTTAGTAGAATTGCTCTGAGAATTCTCTCTCTCTCTCTCTCTCTCTCCTCTCCTCTCCAACAATCATTTATTTCACAATTCTCATGTACCAGGTCCTAAGCGAGTAAGTGGAAAATCTTAGATGACTGAAACTTGGTCCTTTTGTGCAAGATGCTTCAAATTTAGTGGGGTCGATGATTACCATCAATATACTAAGTGCAGATACTAGACTATGCACAAGAGTCTACGGAGCCCAGAGGGCCATCTAACCCTCTGGATGTGGGCAAAGCAGATGACCCCTGAATTGGAAGACTAATATAATAAACTAGGGAAGGAGATCAGAAGAGGGTAAAAATAGCCCATACAGAAAGAATGACTTCAGCAAAAGTATGGTAGTGGAATATTAAGATATATGAGTAAATATGACCAATTAGGAATTACTAGAGCTTAAATTATGAAAAATGGAATGTCAGGATATAAGGCTGAGGAATATGCAGGAGCTAAACCATGGAGGACCTTTTGTATTAAATTAATGAAATTGGAGTTCCTGTATCAAGCAACCCACCATAGCAGGGTTTTAAGCAGGTGAGTGAGAGTCAGTTTAATTTCGGATCCCTTTGGGAGCAGTGTGACAGGTGGATCATAAAAAGATAGGGTAGAAAGTGCTCTGCAAGGTAATGGCAATGGAGGCATGGCCAGTCCCTTTGACTCATTGGTTAAATAGGATGCTGACTGAGAGCTGCTGTTGCTTGGAAGTTATGGCTGCCTGGCCCCATACAAAGCTGGGCCCTAGGAAGGGACTTCTGGCAACATCTACAGAGTGTTTTCCAGTAGCTTTTTTTAAATGCCTTGATATCCTAGGCTCAAAGGAACATCGTAAAGGGAAGTCTTTAGTAGGATGCCACAGGTCTATCTCCTGTACCATCCTGGCCAACATATCTGTTGATAATTGAATGAGATATCACACCTTTAGGGACACAAAGCTAAACACAATAGCTAATTTATTGTGTGGTAGAATAAAGACTAAAAATATTCTGATGGGCTGTGACAACAAAACCAATAGATCAACTTAACCAGATAAATGTTAAACTCTGCTTTTAGATTTCTTCAAAATCCATTGCCTAATTACAAGATTTGGGATACATGGCTTGATGGCGAAATATTTAGTCCTTCAGCAAATGCTTACTGAGAACCTACTATATGCCGACCTCACCATTCCCTGAGCTTACATCTATCACCATATACCATACATTTTATTAGAACTAGGTCTGCTTCCCTTCTTATAAGTTTTTCTAGGTGAGAAAATAAGCCTCACTTTTATATCTCAGGAGCCTAGGGTCATGTACAGGGAAAGACAAAGACTTCATGAATGCCTGCAGGTGCCAATACTTTCCATCCAAAACCTATTTAATTCTTTTTTTTAAATTTTACTTTAAGTTCTGGGATACATGTGCAGAATGTGCAGGTTTGTTACCACATGTGCCATGGTGATTTGCTGCACCTATCAGCCCATCATCTAGGTTTTAAGCTCTGCACGTATTAAGTATTTTTCCTAATGCTCTCCCTCCCCTTGCCTCCCACCCCTTGACAGGCCCCAGTGTGTGATGTTCCCCTCCCTTTGTCCATGTGTTCTCATTGTTAAACTCCCACTTATGAGTGAGAACATGCAGTGTTTGGTTTTCTGTTCCTGTGTTAGTTTGCTGACAACGATGGCTTCCAGCTTCATCTATGTCCCTGCAAAGGACATGAACTCATTCGGTTTTATGGTTGCATAATATTCCATGGTGTATATGTGCCAAATTTTCTTTATCCAGTCTATCACTGATGGGCATTTGGGTTTATAACAGCCCTATTAGATTCATTTCATAGATGACAATGTCAAGTCTCAGAGGTATTAACTAAATTGCATATGGTTTTGTTGCTAGTAGATTTCCAAGCTGACATTTGAACCCAGAACTATCTTTCCACTGCACCACACTGACTCCACATTTGCACATAATCCCAATAATGTGCATGGGTATTGAGCTGTAGCCAGAGCTGTACAAAACAGAGCCTCTCCTCAGGTTCTAGAAGTTTAGTAGATTTATTTTACCCAGTAAATGAGAGGTAAGGTGGAGGAAAAGGCACCAACTCCATATGTGCCTCCAGTTAGATGTAGCTGCTCAGAGGAAATGGTAGCTGAGTCTGCTCTGATAGGATTATGAAATCCAGAACAAGAACTGTGATGGCCCAGCTGTGCTCTGTGTTGCTCAGACTATACCTGGACTTCTGGTCCAGTTCCAGCCAAGACACTTTGGAGGAAACAACTGCCAACTAGAAATTATTCAGAAGAGGATAGTCAGCATGGTAGGGGTCTAGAAAGCATGTCATATGGAGAATGACTGGGGGAAAGGTAATATTTTGCTTGGAGAAAAGAAAGCTTAATAAGGCAAATGATAATTGTCTTCAAATAGTTGAGAATGCAATTGCATAGGTTGTCTGTTATGTAGGTAGACAATTACTGGTGTTTACGTATTGTGATTTCTGAATGTTGGAGGAGTTGTGGAGAAGAGAACTAACATTGACTTCAAGAGAACTTCAAGGTCATTTATAATCTAGTCCCTATTTACAGATACTTTGTATACATTTAATCTAATTCTCATAATTGCCCTGCTGAGTCCTCTACTTTATAGATGAGGGAGACTTTAAGAACTTTGCCTAACATCACAACTTGTAAATAGCGGAGCCAAGACTTGTGCTGAAGTTTGTTTGTTGCTGCTCTTATACAGCATGCCTTTGTCTTTCTCTATACTTCCTCATGATTATGTTTGGCCAGAGAGGACACCTGCAATGAACGGTCATCTTAAAGAGCATTTCCCTACATGAAGAAGAGGGCTCACAAATTCAGGAAGAATTCCTCTACTCACGTGTCAACTTCCACAGTCTTGCCAACCAACCAGAGTCCTCAGTACAGAATCCGGAACTGGGTCAAAAACTCTCATGCTCTTTAGTGAAGGTGGCATAAAACTTGGATCCAACTCCTCAAGGAGACCTTCAAGGTCCTTTATAATCTAGTCCCCCGTTTACCTCCACATTCTCACCTCTCAGTGTCTCCTGCCTTCATGATTTTCCCTCCACACTCTCCATCAGGCCACTTGCTTGTTTTCCCATCCAGGCTTTGGTACACACTCTTCCCTCAGCCTAAAATACATTTACTACATCCCCTTCATCTGCTCTTCACCTGCTTGACACCCATTCAGTCTTCAGATTGGAATTTGAGCATCATTACCTCTGGATGACTCCCCCTATCCTTGACTGACTGCAGTGTCTTGACTGCACTGACTCTGTGTCTATCTACATCCTGGCAATTTTTTCACTGTTGGAGCTATTCTGTAGCCACTTGAAGTCAGGGACAGTGTCATGCTCTTTTTATCCCACCATGTAATAAGAACAGCACAGTATGCCTATTACATAGTGTTGTTGAATGAATGAATCAATGAATGAATATGGGCTTAGGAGTCAGTCAAATCTGGGTTTGAAGACAGGCTCTACCACTCACAGATTAGGTTAAAACCTTAGGGAGTGTACTCAGTTTCAGAATTTCAGTGCCTTTCTCTGTTAATTGGGAATAATAACACCTATATCATAGAAGTTATTATGAGAATTCAACATATCAGTAAAGAAACTGGCCAATATAACATACATACAGTTAAGAACGATGAGACCAATACAGTATAATATTAGAGTCCAACCTGATTCACTCACTAAAAAGTTATCTTATTCTGGAAGGCATTTTTTCAATACCAGGGATTACAAGAATATATTAACTAAAGCATTTGATTCTTTGTCTCTGTATGGACAGGGTCCAAAGTGGAGACTGCTACTTAGTGTCCTGTCTATGCTCTCATGTCCAGCGTGTGTTGAGGAAGTGGATGGAACGGGCCACCTGAATTTCCATAGGTTCTCTGAAGACCTCACTCTCACCTGGACAGTCTGCCCTTACTTTTCCAGTAGCTAACTCCCAGGAGATTAACTCAGGCATTACTCCCACCTTACAATACTCAGCAGGGGCCACCTCCATGTTTAGGTAACTCCTTAAGATACCTCTCTGAACATCCATCCCACTGCCCTGCTTCTCTCTGTCACTAAGCTGTGAACAACAGGAGTAGAGGGGATAACTCCAGCTCAACTGTTCAGGTCCACCTCCATCCCAGTGCCTAGTCCTAGAAGGTATCACAGACTTCAGTGGGATTGTCTGAACAGCACCCAGCAGGTCTTCTCCTGGAAGCATGATGCAGTAGGTGCTCGTGCCACTGGGTTGGTCCTGAATATGGGCACCTGATCCAAGTAAGCCCAGGTCCTCTTGCCAAGACTGAGAGCACTTCAGAGTCATTTTGTCCTGGTGGCTTGCATCTTAAAGATGTAAAGCTTGGAGCTCGAGACCATGTTTCTGAAGTGTGAAGAAAGCCAGTCAGGGATAGCAGAAAGTATGGGAGGTATGAAGAGTCCTGGTAGCACACAGGGGTCATGGTCCAAAGTGCTCCTGAAGCTAAGCCATGGTCTTGGGCTCCTGGCAGCTTGGGCTTTAAGCATGTTAATGACCAAATGAATGAATGCCTTTAAAGAATGTTCACATTGAACTTACATGCACAAGAGCAGTGGGTCAATTCAGTTAACCAAAACAGTCAGAACTAACTCCTAGATGGGAGCTGGTGTTAAAACAAAAAAACAAAAAACAAAACAGTAGCTTTCTTGTCCCTCAGGGAGTTAACACTGCCTCTCATTTCACCTCATCTTTAGGGGATCCCTATGGAGAGAGAGCTTTGGTTGCCCAGAGCATGCTTTACAGGCTCCATCCTTTCTCTGACTTACTCCCCATTCCCTCATAGTGCTCCTGGGATCACCTCCCAATATGCTCTTTACATACTCTTCCTCCCTATAAAATTTTCCAAGAGGAATACAGTAAGAAAGGATGCTGAGAAGAGGCTCCAAATAAAACACTAATCAATTTTTCCTAATCTCCTTCCCAAACCACTGTAGAGACAGCCACTCACATCTGGATGTCTGGTGACTTTAAGAATCTCTAAATACGTAAATACATTTTGTTAAGTCATTAAGCTTGTAAGAAATAAGAAATTAATTAGCATTAGCATGTTGAATCACTTAGGTGACAGTAGCTAATATGGCTAATTGACATTTAATAAGTCTTGCCATCTAATTTACTATGAATTACATTAAATGTTAATTAATTGCTTAGTTATTCTTTACACAATTATTATATGCTAATGTGAATTTAATAGCTTATTATTTGGATGATTGTCCTAATGACAAACAAGTTACCTGTTAACTCTGGTTTGAACATATTCAAAACATTTCTAAAATCACTCTCTTAAATATAATCAATTAATAGATTAATTAATATAATTTGAAACCATTGAAAAAATTGCCATCAGTTTACTGAGCCACAATCCTCTAAATTGGCAGAGGTTTCAGGACTTGATCTGCTATCAGCAACCATAACATAGAATATCATTACCTATTACATTAAGCCATTTCCTGGTGCTGATAAACTAGCACACTTTATAGTCCGTTATTTTTGGCCCATGTTTAAATCTCAGAAGTTTCATTAACAGAGTAATGTGGCTGACACAAAAGCAGATGTGATTTTGGCTGCATTAGTAGAAGCATAATATCTAAAACAAAGGAGGTGATAGTCCTGTTCTTTCCTGTGCTGGTCTGACTGCATTTGGTCAATTCTGGGAATGACATATTTAAAGTGACATAAATTATGCCACGTGAAGAATTCATAAATAAATTGAAGATGTTTAGCCAGATTTAAGACAAAATTCCTGGGAAGACACAATCTCTCTCTTCAAATATATGATGAAGTGAAGGGGTGGCCTACCCCTCCACACCTGTGGGCATTTCTCATTAGGTGCAACAAGAGGCTTGAGAAAAGAAATGAGACACAGAGACAAAGTATAGAGAAAGAAAAAGAGGGCCCAGGGGACCGGCGCTCAGCATACAGAAGACCCACGCCAGCACCAGTCTCTGAGTTCCCTTAGTATTTATTGATAATTATCTTTACCATCTTAAAGATAAGGGAGTGGCAGGACAATAGGATCATTGTAGGGAGAAAATTAGCAGTAAGACATATGGATAAAGATCTCTGTGACATGAATAAGTTCAAAGGAAAATGCTGTGCCTTGATATGCATATGCATCTCCATAAACCTTTTAGCAGCATTGTTTCAGCAAGTCCCACCTTTTGCCCTAAGGCGGTTTTCTCCTTTCTCAGTAAACAAAGCATACAATCGGGTCTCACACCGAGATGTTCTATTGCCCAGGGACGGGCAGGAGACAGATGCTTTTCTCCATTTTAACTGCCAACATCCGCCAAAAGGCCTTCTTTCCTCTTGTACTAGTCTTCCTCAGCACAGACCCTTCACGGGTGTCGGGCTGGGGGACGATGAAGTCCTTCTCTTCCCATGAGGCCCTATTTCAGACTATCACATGGGGAGAAACCTTTGACAATACCTAGCTTTCCTAGGCAGAGGTCCCTGCGACCTTTGGCCGTGTACGTGTCCCTGGGTACTTGAGATTAAGAGAATGGTGATGACTTTTAACCAGCAAGCTGCCTTCAGGCACTTGTTTAACAAAGCACATCCTGCACAGCCCAAAATCCATTAAGCCTTGAGTCACCACAGCACATGTCTTTTGCAAGGGGGGTAGGGTCACAGATTAACAGCATCTCAAATACAGAACAAAATGGAGTCTCTTATGTCTACTTCTTTCTATATAGACACAGTAACAGGCTAATCTCTCTTTCTTTTCCCCACAATGAAGTTTGTGGAAGATAAATTAGTTGTTATCTTTTTAAACTTACTGACTCCATTGAGAATATTAGAATCATAAGTTCGAAGTTAGAGGAACAGATTTTGGGCTCAGTCGGAGCTGTCTGAGGAGGGAATGAGCTGCCTCTGGAGTGATGAGCTCCCTGTCACTGGACGGGTTCAAGCGTAGTCTGCAATCACTTGTGCACAAGAGATTGGAGCTTGGGTGGGTGGCTACAGGTGACCTTCCCATGTCTTTTAAGGCAGACATTCCACAATTCTCGTGATAAATTGTTTCCCCAATACAACTCATTGGCCTGAATATAGCCTGGAGCCCACAGAGACCACATTATGGGCTCACTTTCAACTTTAGAAAGAACCTCACAAGTATGCATAAGCACTTGGAATTCAGTTCTGATTGGTCACCTGGCAATGAACATTGCCTCTCCATTGTGGTGGAAAAGACTGACTTGGGAGGATCATCTGACGCATTGGTTTCCCCTGGGTCTCCTGCTCTGTGGCTTCCTTTCAGGTGTCCTCCAGCAGCCCACGGTTTAAGGCAAAGCTTCGAAGGGATCAGCTGAGCCACTGGAGCCATTTATCTTTGACAGGACAGGACGGGAGAAAGGGCAGGCGCCTGGCAGGCAAATAAACTTAATGAAGTTTGTAATAGACTGCAGAAATATCAGCCTCGTGATCAAAGCAGGACTATGCCACAAGAAACTATTAATTAAGACTCTCTCACTATCTCCCTCGTCCTATTTATTCACCGTCGCGGTAACCACTCTAATTGTTCCCAGCCTTTCAAGGATTCCAGGGCGGCTTTTCTTTCCCAGATTTCAAAGGGTTGTCGGGGGGTCAAGTGTCTGGTGCAATCACTGGCAAGCCCTGAGGGTCCCTATGTTCCCAGCTTTGTCCTCTGTAAGAGGGAGAGGTGTCTTATGCCAAGTGCCTGCTCCCCCATGCCCCACGCACACAATGTTCTGCCCTAGAATGTCCTTGCTGACCTTCCAAGCCTGACTTAAAATTCCTCTCTCCAGGAAGCCCTCTCTGACTCTGACCATCCGCCCTTACCCCTTACTGCCTGGTCATGCTGACACTCGCTGGTCCCTACTGCTGGATCAGGGTACTAGGCTTGGGTCTGTTATTTGGACCTTGAAACTATTCCTATAGTTGGGGCATTTGTATCTGGGCAAGGGTAACATTAAATATTCAAAATATTTAATAGCCAGTATAGTAATATAAAGCAGCACACAAGTCAACATATCAATAATTTCTAAATCTATTCCTTTTAAATGTATTATCTAACTTAAACTGCTTACCAAGTGGTGCAAGCTGTACTACAAGTCATTCATCAGACAACTCCAACAGCATCCTATTTGTTGATTTTTTTTAAAGTTGTTGTGATCTTTTGTTTGATGCAGTTGTCACTAGCTAAATGATGGTCCTCTCTGTCTATGACCGGACATAGAGAACTGCATCAGCTCTTCCAATAATCTTCTTATTCACTTGCTAGTCCAGAAGTTCCCCAGGGTCAGATCTTTGTGCAAAAGTCACACCATGGTTGGATGTGCACCTGATGCCAACGCTTACCACATGACCTAAATCTGAGGACCTGTCTTAGGTCCCCCAACAATGCTGCCACCAACCCTGCCTACCCTACGCCCTCTTCCATGTCTCATCAATAGTAGGCCACGTTGGAGAGGGGGGCGAAGGCTGCGTACACCACCATGATTGATCTCAATCAGCTCAGTAGCTGCCCAAGGTCCCCAGATCTGCTCCCCACTGTTCTCAGACCTCATTATCCACCATTGTGGCCACCTCTGGGCAACATCAAATGGTGGCTTAACAACTTATACTATTTACCAACTAGCATGGAAGTGGCTTAATATTTCCACAATTGGTTTGCTTTACGGACGCATTCACATATCCTGCCTTCCCATGTACCCTGTCACCCCACTAAGAGCAGGTGTTCTAGAAAGCATCTGCCCCTTTCAAAAGAGAAAGCAAGTCTGCAAAAGGGTCCCGAGATAGCAAAAAATGACAATGCTGTTTTGCCAGCCCATCAGGTCTCAAAAATGATCCTCATATTCTCTGTCCCTCAACACATCTCTGGACAAGTGGGGAATCCAGTCTCCATTCTCTGCTCCCCCAGTATACATCTCCCCATGAAGCACCAACCAATTAATATATTCTGATCTAGGAATATATTATAATATAATATAATAGTCCCATGGTTCTCTTCCTGAAAGTGTCAGAGGTAATCAGAGGGGCCCACAGACAGGGGCAGCCTCAGTTCCTGTATAAATTTCTACCTGCTCAGGAGATTTATAGAGACGGATGGCTGCATGGGGGTGGGAGGGGTGAGAGCCAGTAGCATAAGGGATGACTTACGATTGCTGTGACACAGGCAGGCCCTTGTTGTTGGAAATGGCTTTCTTGTTGCCTCGTTGGTTGAAGCCTCAACAAATGTAGGAAGATGAACTGAGGGTCTCATCAGGGGCTGAGGGTTTCTAAGGCGGAGATCATTAGCAAGAATAATTCTTCTCCATGCATAGCATTTATCATCCCTGCCCTTGGCAGGAGCTGGTGGATCTAGTAGTTCCAGAGAAGAACAATGGCAGAGGTCGGTCAGGATGTGAATGACATTTGCCAAATCCAAAGTTATTATTGCCTGCTCCCCTGCCCTCACCGCCTTCCTGAGAAAAGTTTGCCTGTTCAATTAGCTTAATGACATGGTGGGAGATGGTATTTTCAAACAGTGAAAACAGCTGGGCTGCGATCGCTGTGGTTTCTGGCATGAAGCATGTCTGGCAGCCTCGACTATGGCACAGGGACCTTATCAGCGTGACACACATTTTGGGAAATGCTATAATTCAGCATCGATACCTCGATCAATAGCGTCATTTTGAGCTGTCTTCCCAGGGAAACAGACAAGGTATTAGCCTCAAACAGCTCAGCAGTCTTTGCAGTGGCAGTGGGTACTTGTCCCTATCCCCCATTCTTATTCTGCTGGTTGCTATGTGTGGCTCTGCCATCTACTGCACACACTGTCTGAGTGCGAGCTCTGAAGTCAGGCACGGGCTTAAGTCCTGGTCTACCGCTCAATCCCAGAGTAATCCTGGACAAGTTACTTAATTATTCACCTTCCTCCTCTTAAGAAATGATACTGACAATCAAGTGTTATGGGTGTAAAACCATAAAGAGAATGTATAAAATGTGTTCTGGTCCCCGCCTGGTGTACTGGAAATTTCTCCTAAGTGTTAGCTGTTGGGGCTGTCCTCTCTTCTCTCTCCTTTTCTTTTATTCTGCTCTCTTTTGGTCTGTGTCTCTGTCTCTGTGTATCTATCACTAAACCTTTCTTAGTATCTGTCTCTGCTTTGGTCTTTGTCAGTTTGTTTCTGCTTTTAGTTCCTCTCTCTCTCCTCTGTGCTCTCTGGGTTTCTTCGTCTCGGCCTTCATTTCTTCCTCTATCCCTCTCCTTGGCTATTTAATATTTCCTGGAAGCTTAGACTTGAGGTATTATGATATCAAAGGGTTTTCAAGTCTTGTGCAGGGAAAATGAACTCCCCTGAATGGTGATCACCATAGGCTCAGTGAAGCTCGAACTGTGAAATCTAGAGTTTACTACTTAATTATCTTGCCTGAAGCTGTGCCAACTTGACTGGGCTGGCAAAGCAACCTGCCAGTCAGGAGCCATTCTCCACCTTCCCATTGAACAGGGAGATGCAGCTGGGTGCTAAAAATAGGCCTCAGGAGGCTGGGGCAGCTCAGAGCAAGGGACAAGCTAAAAATACACTTCTGACAATGCGGCCTTCCTGTGCCTCACAGACTGCAGGCTGGCAGGGGCAGGGGCTTCAGGAACCCAGGGATCTGCAGCTGCGTGGCCCCAGCTGGGCAGGGGTAGGATGGGGCAGAAGGAACACAGGCAGACGCTCGAGGCTGGCAGGTCCATCAGTAACTTGGGAGGCACACAGCAGGCTACAGAGTCAGTCACAGAAGCTGTGAGGCTGCAGAGCACACTTAGGCAGTGAGATGGTTTATGGCCGCCACCCCCAGAGCCAGTGAGAAGGGAGGCCAGCAGTGGGCACCTGGGTACATCCAAGGCTCCTTTGGCTTTCTCTCTTCACTCTGGCCTCCGTGATTCCCCCCCAAGACTACAACTGCATTCACTCTTTCTTTATGAACTCTTCTATTCCACCCACAGATGCTTCCTAGTCCCCAGAAGCGAGAGGTTTCTTGCCCTTCAACCTAGCCCCCAGTCACGCAGTCACCCAGAGCTGCCATCCTCTCCAATGGAGAGGACAGACATTTATCTTTGCTGAGCACTGACTCTGGAAATCGCAGCAATCCTGGAGATTGGTATTATTATTTTCTTCAAATTACAGATGAGGAAATTGAGGCTCAGGGAAGCACAGTAAGTTGCCTGAAGTCTTGCAGCGAGTCAGTGAGAGACCAGATTTGAATCTCTTTTTGTCTGACTGTAACTTCTCTGCTCTGTCCTCTACATCAGTGGCTCTCAACTGAGGGTGGTTTTGCCCCACAAGGGACCCTTGACAATGTCTGGAAATAGTTTTGGCTATTATAACTATGGGAGGGATTGCTATACTGGCTTCCAGTGGATAGGAGCCAGAAACACTGCTAAACATTCTACATTAACAGCCCCCCAAACCCCTGTCACAAGAAAAAGTTGCTAGTCCCAAATGTCGAGAGTGCTGAGACTGGGAAGTCTCTGGTCTTCATCATGCTGCATCAGTGCCTTGAAGCAAGTGGTTGTCAAACTTGGATCGCATCGGAATTACCTAGGGAGATTGTTAAATCAGAGACTTGCACCCCACTCCCAGACAGTGACATTCACTGAGTCTGTGGAAGCCCCCTCCACCCTCCACCCTCTTTCCAGGAAGTGCCCACTTAGATATTCTGTGTTTCCACTGGGAAACACTTTCCAAGAAAAGGGTGCAAAGGGGCAGATGCCAGATCCCTGTCAGCTGTGAATGGACCCCTGACACAAGGTGAGCACTTGGAAAACATTCCCTTAGAGGAACCAAGGAACCAGGTAGCCACAAAAGGTAAAACTCCTGTGGCCCAGAGCACCAATTTTGTGGCCTCCCTCACAAGCATATCAATTGCCTGACAAATTGCTTACCTTGGCTCATGGTCAATGGAAGTGTGAGTCAGTATGTCCTGCTCCCAACTCTTCTTCTGATACAAGCAAGGTGATACATAGCACAGATGGGACTGTTTGGATTAGCAGCTAAAGTAAGAATGAGTGAAACCACAGGTGCATTGTCAAGATTAATATGCAGGCAGCTTCAGAATTGGAATGGTACCAGGTAACATCATGCCTCAATAGGAAGAGTAATATGAATTGACTTGAGACAAAGGGAAAATAAATGGAAAGTGACAAGCACAAAGGGGAGCAGCGAGAACCAAGGGGCTGAGCAACTAAGAATTCCATACGGCCCATCACGTAGCCTGCACCCCTTGGTTGTTTCTTCCCCATCATCCAGGAAAATTCCCCAGGACTAGGCCCCTAAGCATCTGGATAGACAAAGCACCCTGCACCATGTCAATAACACCTCCACTATTGTTGTCAATTTGGTTCAACAGATGTTTACCTCAGGCAGGGAAGATAAATGAGACACCATTGAAGGAAAGAAAAGCCAGGTGCTCTGAGCATCTTCACTTCATAGGAATCACAATCAGGAGTGTGAGCAGAGGTCTGAGTCAGGCCTGCCTTCCTTCTTTCCTTCCTTCCTTCCTTCCTTCCTTCCTTCCTTCCTTCCTTCCTTCCTTCCTTCTCACTCCTTCCCTCCCTCTCTTTCATCTTCCTTCCTTACCTGTCTTCTGAGAACATGCAACTGTGGGGGCCCTGGTGGAAAGCACCCTCCATCCAGACTGCTAGAGTATCCCTAAGCAAGGCTTATGGGGATGGGTTTTTATTTTGTGATTTCAGTTAGTGGCCGCTTTGCCTTTGTCTCTGCTGCTCAGATGGCAGGAGCTTAGAGGTCCAGCAGGGCTCTATTAATTGGAGAATGCTACTGGATAAAGATAGGTGATCCTTAGAATCAAGAAGAAAATGAGTTTATACCCACAGGAAAAAGAATATTTTTAACTCTCAGGCTGACAAACTGGGAAATCTTGACGACCCAGAATTGGTGTGGGAGCAGGATTATACCAAAGAGCTCTGATGTAGATCCTGCTTGCCGTAAATTTCTACTATCTGCCAGGCTACAGTAAGTGTTCAATAAATATCTGTTGAATGAGTAACTAAGCCCTCATTACACCAATGGAGATAAAGAATGGCAAGTCCTTTTCTTATAGCACACTTCCATTGTGTTCTTTTTATTCTCATATCGGCTGTTTTATACATCATTGAAATCTAGAGAGATACCCAGATACCCAGATTCTTACAAATGTAAGACTCCCAACATGCACGGTGTCCAATTTATAGAGTAGCTTCCCAGTCTTGTCAGTATCTGCTGCTCATGGTAAATGTGTAGATTTGGTCTCAAGTTCTAATTCCTGTGGCTTCAGGTGATGGGACTAGGCATGGATCCAACTCAAGCTGGGCCATTAATGCATGTAACAGATTTGTATTGAACTCCTAGGAATGCAAGCCATAGTGCCAAACAGGAGAGATACAAAAATGAGCAAAAAAGATTATCTCTTTTCATCTAAACCACATCCTACATTCAGAAAATGGCATCAGTCAAATCATAATAAAACTATAAAATTTAGCTGTGATTAATTGAGTACCCTAGATGACAGTTACAGGACAAGATGTGATTGCTTGATAAAGTTGACGTAACATAAGTTGAGGCAGCAAGAAAGTTTTCCCTTGAAGAAGTGACGTTTTCGCTCAGAGCAGATGGATAAGTAGGATTTAAAGATGGTGGAGTGAGTGCGTGTAATTTTCTGGGGAGAGGCTTAAAATGATTCATCTCTGTGTCCCCGCTCAAATCTCATCTTCAGTTGTAATCCCAAGGTGACAGGAGAGGGACCTGGTGGGAGGTGATTGAATCATGGGGGTAGTTTCCTCCATGCGGTTCTTGTGATAGTGAGCAACTTCCCATGAGATCTGATGGTTTAAAAGTGTGTGGCAGTTTCCCCTTCAAGCTCTCTCTCTCTTCTCCTGCCACCATGTAAGATGTGCCTTGCTTCCTCTTCCCCTTCCAACAAGATTGTAAGTTTCCTGAGGCCTCCTCAGCCATATGGAACTGTGAGTCAATTAAACCTCTTTACAAATTACCCAGTCTCAGGTAATTCTTTATAGCAGTGTGAAAATGGACTAATACAGAAAATTGATGCTGGAAGAGTGGGGTACTGCTATAAAGATAACTGAAAATGTGGAAGCAACTCTGGAACTGGGTAACGGGCAGAGGTTGGAAGAGTTTGGAGGGCTCGGGAGAAAACAGGAAGATGTGGGAAAGTTTGGAAATTCCTACTGACTATTGAATGGTTTTGACCACAATCCTGATAGTGATACAGACAATGAACTTAGGCTGAGATGGTATCAGATGGAGATTAGGAACTTATTGGGAACTGGAATAAAGGTCACTCTTGCTATGCTTTAGCAAAGAGACTGGCAGCATTTGCCCCTGCCCTAGAGATATGTGGAACTTTGAACTTGAGAGAGATAATTTAGGGTATCTGAAGGAAGAAATAACTAACCAGCAAAGCATTCAAGATGTTAACTGGCTGTTTCTAACAGCATATACGCATATGCACTCACAAAGAGACGATCTAAAATTGAAACTTATGTTCAAAAAGGAAGCAGAACATAAAAATTTGGAAAATTTGCAGCCTGACCATGCCATAGAAAAGAAAAACCAATTTTCTGGGGAGAAATTCAAGCTGGCTGCAGACATTTGCATAAGCAACAAGGCACCAAATGTTAATAGCCACGATAATGGGGAAAATGTCTACAGGGCATTTCAGAGATCTTCACAGCAGCCCTTCCCATCACAGGCCCAGAAAACTAGGAGGGAAAAATGGTTTCATGGGCTGGGCCCAGGACCCCACTACTCTGTGTAGCCTCAGAATATGGTACCCTGTTTTCCAGCCACTCCAGCTCCAGCCATGGTTAAAAGAGGCCAAGGTACAGCTTGGGTCATTACTTCAGAGGGTGCAAGCCCCAAGCATTGATAGCTTCCATATGTGTTGGGCCTATGAGTACACAGAAGCCAAGAGTTGAGGTTTGGGAAGCTCCATCTAGATTTCAGATGATGTATGGAAACACCTGGATATCCAGGCAGAAGTCTGCTGCAGGGGTAAAGCCTTCATGGAGGACCTCTACTAGGTCAAGCAGAGGGGAAATGTGGGGTTGGAGTTCCCACACAGAGTCCCCACTAGAGAACTGCCTAGTGGAGCTATAAGAAGAGGGCTACCATCCTCCAGACCCCAGAATGGTAGATCTACCTTCACCATGCACCTAGAAAAGCGATGGGTACTCAATGCCAGCTGTGAAAGCAGCCATGGGGGCTGCACCCTGCAGAGTCACAGGGGTGGAGCTTCCCATGGCCTTGGGAGCCCACCCCTTGCCTCAGCATGCCCTTGACGTGAGACATGGAATCAAAGGAGATTATTTCGGAGCTTTAAGATTTAATAGTTGCCCTCTGGATTTTGGACTTGCATGGGGCCTATAGCCCCTTGGTTTTGGCCAACTTCTCCCTTTTTGAATGGGAACATTTACCCAAGGCCTGTACTCCCATTGTATCTTGGAAGTAACTAGTTTACTTTTGGTTTACAGGCTCCTAGGCAGAAGGGACTTGTCTCAGGTGAGACTTTGAACTTGGACATTTGAGTTAATGCTGGAATAAGTTAACACTTTGAGGGACTGTTTGGAAGGCATGATTGGTGTTGAAATGTGAGAAGAACATTAGATTTGGGAAACTGCAGGGTCAGAATGATATGGTTTGGCTCTGTGTCCCTACTCAAATCTCATCTCAAATTGCAGTTGCCTAATGTCAAGGGAGGGATCTGGTGGGAGGTGATTGGGTCGTGGGGGTGGTTTTCTCCATGTTGTTCTCATGATAGTGAGTGACTTCTCATAAGATTTGATGGTTTAAAAGTGTGTGGCAGTTCCCCCTTCATGCACTCTCTCTCTCTCTCCTGCTGCAATGTAAGATGTGCCTGGCTTCCCCTTCCACTTCCACCATGATTGTAAGTTTCCTGAGGCCTCCCCAGCCATGTGGAACTGTGAGTCAATTAAGCCTCTTTTCTTTATAAATTACCCAATCTCAGGTAGTTCTTTGTAGCAGTGTGAAAAAGGACTAATACAAGGTCCAATATTGGAGGGAGCTTTCTAATTTTAAGAAATTGAAAACAAAGGCCAGCCAGGGGTAAGGAGAGAGAGAGAAAGCCAGTATGAGTTACAAACACAGGTGATTTAACAGTACACCTTCATGAGTGGTTGCCCAGAAACTTTTTTCCACTGAGTGTGTCCTCAACAGCCTTGACTAAACAAAAGCTAGTGTGGCGGAAATGGGAGAATAAAGAGTGGGCCAAAGATGAGATTGGAGAGACAGGTGGGCCAGAAAAGGCAAGATGTCAAGGATTTAGGATTTTATTCTAATCCCAGGATGAATCTTATATCTATCTTCATTTACGCAATGAAGTGGCTTGATCAGGTTTGCATATAAAAAAATAAATTCTTCTGGCCCAATATAGAGAATGGTCAGCATATTAGAGAGAGTGTAAAAGTGGTATGGAGATACTCATTAAGAAGCTATCATATTAATCTAGGCAATCTAATAGCTTGAACTAAGGAAGTGTCAAGGAAGATAGAGAGAAAAGATATTTAGGAAGTAAAATATATAAATTTGATGATGGATTAGGTGTAAGGAATGAAGGAAGGAAAAATGTCAAGGACAAGGACAATAAGGATATCCACCCATGGAAGGGAAAATGTCAAGGACAATGACAGAGAGCTCACTCTTGAATGGATAAGGATGTGTAAACACTAGAAAACTACCTAATTGGGTGGGGTGGGAGTGGGGAGGAAGGTGGGTGGAGAGAGTGTGAGCTTTGTTTTGCATATATAAAATTAGAAGTGTCTTTGAAATTTAAAAAAATAATGGAGCAATCAAGTAGGCCAGTAGATGTATGGGTCTTGAGTTCAGAAGGAATGTCTAGGATGGTTTATAAATTTGAGAATCATCAGTGTGGTCACTGAAGCCATGGGAATGGATGAGGTCACCAAGAGAGCTAATATAGAACAAGAACAAAAGAGGTAAAGGTGGATACATCTGCAAAGGACTGAAGGGGTGCCAAGACAGGAGGAGAACCACGCATGTAGTACCAATTGAATTCTCTCCCTGACAGATTTGAGTTAGGACCCAGAGATTAACATTAACTGGTTTTGAGCACCAGCACTAAAGAAGCATGGGTAGCAGGGCAGGGAGGGGGCATTTCTGCCACATGCACGCAGTGCCTAGAATGCTGGTCTGCAGGGAACAATGAAGGGGAGAGCAGAAGCAGAGAAAAGAGGCCATGCACCACACAGCCCAGACAGATAGGGTCTGGACCTCCAGCTCCCCACCTTCCTTAAGCTCTATGGTCAAGGAGATACCTATGTGCCCTTCCTGTGAGCCCACTTTTCACCATCGGCTTGTTTGAGTGTTGTTTTTCTTGATGGTGAAGGATGAAGTCAGGAGAGAGCAAGCCTTTGTTGGAGGTAGGAAGCTGATGGTCCCCAGCAGGGCAGGCACAGATAGAGCCCAGAGAGTGAGAGAAAGACAGATCTATGGGGCACTATGAGCTTGGCACTTGCGCACAGTCTCAACTGAACTTCATTGCAACCCTAAAAGACAAGAATTCTTACCCTCCAATTTAGGTGAGAACACAGAGGCTTAGGGACTTTCTCAGGGTCACAACACTAGTACTCAAGGATAAGACTAATAACTAATCCTTCTGATGTCTAGTGCAAGACAGTAGTTATACAGAGGAGAGAAAAGAGTGACTGTTTTGTAAGGGTCTGTAAGGAGAAATAATTAGGAACCACTATAGGTATATTAATTAGTTATTAATGGAATAAAAATGGCTCCTGGGAAGGATGACTTGAATTGCTGTGATAAGCATGAATTAAAGAGGGAAGCTGGAGATCAGGAAGTTTATTCCAATATCTAGTCCTAGTAGGACCCTACCACAGTGGGCAGGGGTGGAGAAAGCAGAGAAGGATCAAATCAAGCCCCTTCATAGGCTCAGAGTGAAATAAAGCTTTCAAAGACAGGTAAAGAACCTCTTCAAGTAATGAATGAGCTGAATTGCTTGGACCTATTTTAGGTCTCAGTGACCTTACAGCTCCTCACACCCTAGGTGTGTTGCTCTTTGGTTCCCACTCACCTGTGGATGGAGGGTGATGAGAAAAGGAAGAGGCTGGCTTGGGAGAGGGAGACTAAGGTGATCAGGAAAGCTACCAACATCCCCACAAACCAGGGGTGGGCTCAAGATGCAGAAGGGACAGGGAGAGTGATCTGGGATACCTATGCTAATGCTCCTTGGATTGGGTACTAGATTCTAAGAATGAGGGGCTGCCCTGAAAATGGGAGTCTGAGTTAAGAGTGGGAGAAATGAGCTTGGAATATGGGGTGATCTGGCAAGGAAGGGTGATGCAAGGAAGGGGTCACTGTTGATTCTGGAGCATCCTTGAATAGGGGGACTTACTGGGAAGGGGAGAATGAGATCCAGGCATGTAGGGCTGCTCTAGGAAGGTGGAGACTATGGGAAATAGGAACTGGAAAGAGATGTTCTGGAAACAGGGCCTCACTGGAACGGAGCTTAGTGCAAGGAGTTGGAAAGCTAGTGAATGTAGGAGGCCTCAAGCCTATCCACGACACAAACCGCTTTCCTGAACTGATTTGGCAGGGATATTCCTTTTCAAAAAAAGATTGTCTCCGTGGCAAGTGTGAGGAAGGGACCTGTAGAGGGGTCTGCACCTGCCTCAGTGGTGATGAATGGGCTGCGATCAGGCCAAGGGCTTGCAAGTATTTTCCGTCAGATAGAAAAACTCTGTCATCTCATTCTCCATTTTATTTCATTCCATTTCACCTCATATTTCACTTAATGGGAACTGCCAAGGAGACTCTTTGATTCTTTTTTTCCCTCCTTCTCCAGCAGCTTATGCAGTCTGTCAGCCTAAGACATGGGTCTTTGGAAGACCCACAGTGAAATAAATTGTAAAAGCTTTGAGTTTTAGGGTGTGTGTCCATGTGCATTTCTGTGACTGTGTTCACCTGTGCACCTGAGTATGTCTGTGTCACCTGTGCACCTGAGTATGCATGCGTGTGTCAGCATGGGTGTATGTGTGACAAAACTGAATCCATGTGGAACAAGGAGATGAATGTATGGGTTTGAGTTCTGCCTCTGGTATTTAGCATCCCTGTGCAACCTGAGCCTCAACGGCCTCACTTGTAAAATGAATATAATAATACAATCCCTTCAGGGGCCTGTGTCACAGGCACATAAATACAGTCTGTGATCAATACATGCTACTGATAAGTACAACCACCTTCTGTGTCCTTGAGGGGTTCTTCCTGATCCAGCCTGAGTTCAGTGGGGTCTGGTTTGATGCTGCCTCCTCTGACACGCTGGACCCCCAATGCCTTGATCCTCTCAGAGCCATCATGCCAGTCCCTGATGTTAGCCCAGCTGCATTGACTGCCTCCTCCACTCCTGCCCATAGGCCAGAGAAAGTCAGCAAACACATTTTAATGGAGAACTTCTAGAGTTATTCACCTATTCGCTCAACAAATACCTCTTGAGCATTTATTATTGACGAGACTCTTTCCTGACTCTGGGCAAACAGCATTGAATAAAACTAAGGCCCTGTGCACAAGGAACTTTCAAACAAGTTCAATATTTAGAGTTTAAGATAAAGAGTATTATGGTAGATCCAAGCCTGTGGATGATAGCAGTACAGAGGAGGGCCCCTGACCTCAAACTGACCCCTGAAGCAGGGGAGGGAGTTGGCCACGTGAAGGGAACATGTGCGAGGACCCTCAGGCTTTCCACTGCTCTGCAAATCTTTAAGCCCTCTTTTGAGATCTCCCAAGTCTGTCCCCTAATTTCTCTTCCACACTTTTATCACATGACTCAAGTTGCTTTCATAATCTCCAGATCTTCCTCCTCCGTCAGCCCAGTCCGTGATCACTGGGTTAATCCTCCCAGAGCATTGATACAATTAGGTCACTCACTGCTCAAACATTCCCATTGCATACAGAACGAAGTTCCAACCCCTTAACCTGGCTTCAAGACCCTTCACAAACAACGCTTCCAACTTCCTATCCCACAGTACCCAAATACTGGGTCAATCAAAGCTCATTGCCAGTCTTTGCAAATACTGTGTTCTTTCCCCTTCTCTATCATTACTCCCTGCTCTTCCATATGCCAGGAAAGTCCTACCTGCCACCACATCATGTTTTCCCCTTTAGGGATCACGGGCACACTTTGAGTCCTTGCTAAGATTCCACTGTCTCAGGATGCCTTCTAGAATCCCCTACCCCACATGCGAAGGAGATTTTCCCTTATCTATTGGATCAGGTGACCAAGAAAGCTCAATATTGGACCCCACCACACATAGACAAAGGGGACTGTTTTCATACCAGGGACAAGAGGAAACAATCATGGAACTTTAGGTATCAAGATGAACGGCAGGGTGGGCATAGGAGACTGAGGTGCTCATAAACATCAGTTCACCTAGGTTGCTGTGAACATTCACTCATGACAGAATAAATGCACATGTTTATATCTATTTCTTCTCAAAATGCCAAATTTCTAAAATGACTACAAATTATTTTTAAAATATAAATTCACAAAGACAAAGATCATGGAAGTAGAGACCATAGTAAATGAGAAATGTCACATAATCTTTGAACCTGGAAAGCAGATGGGAAAAAACTGATTTCCCAGGACAGTGAAACCTAAGTTCCATGGTGAGGAAGCAATGAGAGGCAAGCTGATCCCCACTCACATCAAATGCCTCCTACGCATCACTTCACAACCTCCTGGTCTTGCCTTTTGCCACTTACTCCTTACCATGTATTATGTCATAACCAACTGTGCATGGAATCTAAACAGATTCATGCAGGCACCAGCCACCAGTACTTCACCTCATGTTTGCGCTGCCCTGCAGCTTTCCTGTTGACACTATGGGACTCACTCAGTGCCCGTCCTGCACAACCCAGAACTGCAGAGAAGTAAACTCCCTTTAGGTGAACTTTTTTGACCAGTGTGATCATGGGACTAGTAAGTAAATCCATCCCTCTTCCTTCCCTCACATAGATTATACCAAGGTGCAGTCATATTTAAAAGCCACCGACTCCACTGCAGCAGTCAGTGACTCTTTAACTGAGTGATGGCCAGCACAGGAACACATTTTGTGTTTGCTCTCCTTTACCCCTGTGTTACTCCCATTTTCCCTTACTCCTTTGTCCCTGGGATTGAGCTGCCTAATATAATGCAGTACATAAAGGCTCTGTTATCCTAATCATGCTGAGATACCACCAGAAAGCCAGAAAAAGAATCAAGCCTAGACAGCCTCCAGAGATCTCTGAAGGCAAGTCTGAGGGATGGAGCTAAAAACAGGAGGGTCTTTTAAAATCTATATAAGAAGTTTATGCTCTCAGATATCCTTCCAGTCCAAGATGCCAGGCAACTGCACCTCTACCACCCTGCATAAGCCTTGAGTAAAGTTTGTGCATTGGAGAAGCTTATTTATCTATTTTCTTTTTGAGAGACAAGGACTCACTCTGTCGCCTAGGCTGGAGTGCAGTGGCATGATCATAGCTCTCTGTAACCTCAAACTTCTGGGCACAAACAATCCTCCTGCCTCAGCCTCCTAAGTGGCTAGGACTACACGTGTGCACCATGACACCCAGCTAATTTTTAAATTGTTTCGTAGAGATAGGGTCTTGCTACGTTGTCCAAGCTGGTCCCAAACTCCTGGCTTCAAGCGATACTCCCACTTCAGCCTCTCAAGTCGGTATCCTCAAATTCAAACTCTTATTGAAACTCTCAGCCTGGAAAAGTTTCAATAAGACTTTGAACTTGAGGATACCAGACACCACTGAGGGCAGGGGTGAGTAATCTTACTGAAAACATGGAGACTGAGCATCTACATATTAGAAAACAGAGTCCAAAGAAACAGATAAAGACAATAAACTTGAAGGAAACAGAGACAATGTATACAACAGAAAAGAACTATTTTAAAACAATTTCCCAAAAAATAAGATATTGCATCTGTGAAACAAGAGCAGAGTACTATAAAAAATTGAAAGCACAGGAGAATTTTTGGAAATTAAAAATATAGTAGCATAAATAAAAGTTTTAATAGATTGGGGGTGAAGTGAGGAATTGTTTTGATAGTGAAACAAGAAGACAAACAGATGGAAAGTTTTCTTTTTTAGAGTGGGGAATCAATCTACAGGTCCAATATCCAGCTACTGGAACTTCCGGAGAAAGAATGGGAGGATAGAGAATGTGCCTAATATAATGAGTTTTAAAGGAACCACACAAGACACATGCTCATGAAATTTTAGAACAAGGATGAAGAGAAAAACTTTAGAGGGAAAAATACATTTAAAAAATCAGATAACAATATGGCATTTGATACATCTACAAAAATATTAGAAGCTAGGAGATAATAAACCAATATCTTTAACATTCCAAGAGAAAAAACAAATTGCATCTAACCCGGAATTCAACAGCCAACCAAACTTTCTCTTACTCTGTCTTACATGTCCAGCAAGGTCTAAAAAAAGGATGATCTACCATGAATCTTTCTCAGGAAGCTCCATCAAAATGAAAAAAAGGCAGGGCATGGTGGCTCACACCTGTAATTCCAGCACTTTGGGAAGCCGAGGTGGGTGGATCACTTGAGGTCAGGAGTTCAAGACCAGCCTGGGCAACATGGTGAAACCCTGTCTTCACTAAAATACCAAAAAATTAGCTGGGTGTGGTGGCACATGCCTGTAATCCCAGCTACTGGGGAGGCTGAGGTGGAAGAATCACTCGAACCTGGGAGACAGAGGTTGCAGTGAACCGAGATCGCGCCACTGTACTCCAGCCTGGGGAACAGAGTGAGACTCTCTCTCAAAAAAAAAAAAAAAAAAGTCCACAAATAAATCAAAAGAAAAAGATAACAAGTCCAGGAAACAGAAGATCTAACACAGTTCAAAGGCATGATTTCTTGGGATGACAATGAAGGGAAATCCCAAGGTCATAGCAGTATAGTGAACTTTGGAGAGTGAGCAGCCCAGGGACAAGGCTGGCTGAAGGCTCCTGGTGGATATTAGTCCTGGGAAGAACTCATTAGGACACAAAGACTACCTCATGTGCTCAACTTTACTGAGGGGAGTTCGATAATTTTGTTAAGGAGTCTGAAGATGAATTATTTATATATTACATACTAAGCAAACAACCAAAATGAGCAAAGATTGATCCCAGTGAAAACAAAAAGTTATTCAAGAACAGAAATGTAATCATTACAGCTTGACTGTTAACATTTGCATAGCAACAATAATAGACACACTATTTAATCAAAATTATTAAATAACTATATTAGAAAGATAGGGGGAAGGAAATATTTATGGTAGGGTGGGTGGAGGGAGAGAGGGTAGTGGAAGATCTAATTCTCCTCTTCTGTGTTGGGAAGGCAATAAATAATAAGTAAAAACTTTTAAATCCAGAATTGGTTATACGTGTACATTATTTAGAAATACAAATGTAATTATCAAGAGAAATAGAAAAAGGTGGATGTGTTTGCCTTTGGGAAATGGGGCACAGCGTTAGGAGGAATAGAAGAAACAACTGCTTTCTTCTGTTATTAATATTGTGAATTCCGTTTGACTTTTAAAACTATGTACATCGTTACTCTGATTAGAAGTGGGGGGTGGGCAGGCTGGGTATGAGAATTGTAACAGTATGTTAAATGGAATTTTTTTTTATTGTCTTGGAATTTGAGCTGAGGCTCCAAAGCTGAGAAAAATGATGGTGAAATGCCCACACATTCTAAGAGAGTGCTTAGACACATCTCATCTTTAGGGTTTATGCAGGAAAATTCCATCTGTGACCCTCACCCCATCACCTGCTTCAGTCCCATAAATAAGAGCAGGTAAATCAAGGACGGTTCAGAGAGTAGATTTCCTGCGACTTGTTACCTTAGTGAGGAGTCCTGTCCCCTCACCTCAGTCTTGCAGAGAATAGTGTTTAGAAAGTGCAGGCCGTCTGCAATGAGCAGAAGGAAACCTTCACTCCATAAGGCTGAAGCAAAGCAGGGAAAGAGCTTCTGGAGAACCTAAACTACATCTGTGGAGTTTGAGGGGCACAGAGAATAGGGACTGGCATCTGATCCTCACCTGGCAGCAGAAGGTCAGGCCTGGCTGGAGGTGTCTGTCAGAGCTACCTGGGAGCCTGAGTCTAGTGAGGCTTTCCCTGGGACAAGCAGATGTCACAATAAGAGCCAGGCTAGAGTTATCTTAAGAGGAACCTGCCCTAAAGTACGGCTTGCTGGGATGAAGTGACCCTAGCAGAGAGACCGGGGTAGGGGGCGTGACCCTGCAGAAGGAGCTTAGGAGAAGTCATCGGAGGTCATCCAGAAGTACTCATGTTAGAGAACAGCGAGGGAAACCTTTAAAAGACACATGAAAGCACCCCATGAAGGAAAGAGCCAGCATTTGGACACCCAAAGAGCTCGCACAGGTCCCTGCTACCAAACTGCAGCAGCACCAATCTAGTTAGATGTGTCCCCCTCTCTGCTTTCTCCTCTCACCCGGCCCTGCAAGAGCCCCAGGCAGTGGCCAGTAGTGGGGATGGGATGGAATAGGGAGCGTAAGAAATAAATAGCCACCCTCCACCACACCGCAGGCGGCTGAGCATGAGTAGGCCCTGAGTTGGGAGGAAAGAGAAAAGCTTAAATTGGATGTGAAATGAAAGTATTGATTTAGATCCACCTGGCCTTTTTAATACCGGTAAATAAAACTTCTAATATCTGAAAGTGACTGGAAAAGCTTTAGAATCTGTCCAGGGGCAGAGAAGGTTATCCAACAGGGCAGGTTTGAAGGACAAGTTGTTATTTGCTGGTTCATTTTTTGAAAGTTACCCTATTTTTTTTTTTAAAAAGAACCAACATGTATTGACACCCACTATGTGACAGGCATATATACAGATTATCTCATTTAATCCTCACAACAATCTTTCAAGGTAGTAGTTCTTATCCCTGGTTTGCAAGTCAGGGAATTGAAGTTCAGAGAGGATGAAGTTCTCAAGATTACATAGCTAAGGGGCAAGGCCAGGTGGTGGCACACGCCTGTAATGCCAGCACTTTGGGAGGCCGAGGCAGGCGGATCACAAAGTCAGGAGTTCGAGACCAGCCTGGCCAGCATGGTGAAACCCCGTCTCCACTAAAAATACAAAAATTTGCCGGTATGGTGGCATGCGCCTGTAGTCCCAGCTACTCAGGAGGATGAGGCAGGAGAATCGCTTGAACCCAGAAGGCAGAGGTTCCAGTGAGCCGAGATCAGCCACTGCATCCCAGCCTGGGTGACAGAGCAAGACTCCATCTCAAAAAAAAAAAAAAAAAAAAAGGTAAGGGGCCAGGAATCAGATGTAGGACATGTCCCAGAGCCCATACACATCCCAGAAAGAGTGATTCAACACCCAGGGACTGATGTCAAACAGGACTTTAAACTCCTATGAGGCCAGTAACTGACACCATCTCTCTTGGACAAGTTATTTACTCTCTCTCAGCCTCACTTGCCTCATCTCTAATGTAGGGAAATAATGCTACCTATTTCAAAGGCTTGTTATAGGGATTAAGGGAGATCATTCACACTGAGTTCAGCCTATTGCCTAGCACATAGCAAGACTTGATGAACAGTATCTACTGTTATTAAACTATACTGCACCCTGAATAAAAGATGATGAAAGGAAGCAATAATTCAGGAGTGCCTGGAACACCACAAATACTCAATAATTGGTTGAATGAAAACTGAGTTTCTTCTCTCCTGTGAAGATACATATACTTGTATGGAATGGATTGCATTCTGCATTGTATTGTAGATATTTCATAAAAACAGAATCATAAAATCGGGCTGGATCTGGAACTCATTGAATTAGATATTTTCTTCCCTGATAGACTGTGAACTACTTAGAGATAGAGGCCATGTCTTGTGCTTTATTCATTAACTTATTTATTTACACATTCAGGAAATATATATGTAAGATCTAAGGGTAAAGTATTGCATGAGGTATTTAGAGAAAGATAGAGATTGTTAGAACTTACATCCTGCCCTCAGGAGCTTAAAACCTAAGCAAAGATGAGAATAGTGGCAGGAGCAGATGTGCAGATGGTGTCCTGGGACAGCGCAGCACATTTTACCGCATGCAGCACTCCTCACAATGCCTGACACAGAGAGAGTATGCACCAAATGGTGTGAACCAATAGTGAACAAACGTGCCTGTGACCAGGAGAGTATGCATGCCTAGGACAGGAGAATGAGTGACCTGAGCAGACATTGTGGGCATTCAAATTTGATGGTGCCGTGGGAAAAGAATGAATGGTGTGCCAAGCTCTCTGTCCCAGGTTATCTATTAAGTCCTTTCTTCCAGCCTGCTCTGTGCCCATGTTGCCCTCTGCACTGTAGAAGTTTATTGGACTCATTTGGGAGCTCGATGTTGATCTGATTAGATCATTTCCCAAATTCAAGACTGATACAATCTCTGGCCAGGGCCTTCCCCATTGTGTCAGAAGGAAGAGATTACTGAGAGGGCTGAGGAGAGGGAGGCACGAGGAAGGTGACTGGCTCCAACTGCATCAGGTGTCTTCCCTCTGGGGCCCTTCCTTTAATGGTGTTGCCTCTGGAGAAGTAGACCATGTGTGGTTCATCTTCACACTTTTTTTCTCTCACTCTAGGAGCTCAAGGATTCATGACAGCATCCACACTTACACATGCATTCACAGCATGCTCCGACAGAAGCACCCAGAAGCTCTCACAGGTAAGAGATGCCGCCCTTCACCTGGCCACTTTGCATCGCAGTGGTACATCAGGGGAACATCAGCCTTCCTTCTCCAACACTCCCTACAACCATCACCACCAAAAATTAGGGCTTCCAGTGCTGGAAATTCTACACTGGCAAACACCACAAGAAGGGACCCAGCATTCAGCCTTCTCAGTCACTCATGCCTCAGGATGAGTGGGAGCAATGGATCCTTTCTGAGTGGGCAGTAGGAGACATGAAAATTGAGCAGAAAGAGAGGGTCTAACTCCATGCGGGAACAAAGGACTTGGACAAGGGCAGTTGGAGTTATCTTCTACTGTTTGGCTTAATTTCATTCAATTTCAATTGTATTGTCCACCAACCACATCCTAGGCATTGTTCTGAGCACCAGAGAGAAACAGGGAATATGACCCAGATCCAGAGCAACTCACAGATTAGCTGCTACCAAGTAAATAAACAAGTGGTAAGTACACAAAAGTAGTAAGTTCTACAATTGAGGCAAAGATTAGGGTGATAGCACAGTGGAGGGACAACCAAACCCAGGCCAAGAGGCAAGGGTTAGGAAGGACAGCTTCTTAGAGATGGTACACACCACAGCTGAACCTTTAAGCTTAGAACTAAGGGTGCACCCTGCCAATGTTTTAAAATGAAATCACCATAGGCCATTGAAATTGGACAGGAATGCTTTCTGAGTCTGGACAATTTCCACTCTCTAGAGATGCAGGATGATGTAGCAGAAAGCACACAGACCCAGGCTCAGGCCCCCCGAGTTCATATACCAGCCTCAATGTCCTCCAGTCAAATGGCTTGGGAAAGGCACTTAGCCTCCCTGAGCCTCAGTTTCCTCAAGATTCTATCCGCCCTGCCTGCCTCCTTAGGTTGTTGTGAAGACCTGATGAGATAACCTTGGCGTAAACACTCTATAAACTATTACTGTATGAGTCATTACTTTTCTCTGTTTTGGCAAATCCCTTCCTCTCTGCCTCCTTGAGTGCCAGGATGAGCTTAACAAAGGGTTTTCTTCCTTGACACACCAGCTCCAAGCTTTCTGAAGTATCCCTTGGGGCTGTCATGAGGGCCCCAAGCATCTGTTCCCGGCTCCAGACTTCAATCTCAGGAAGCAAGACTCTCCATGGGGAGAAGTGTAAAGTGGAGACCTAACCAGCAATGAGTTGCTTGGGGTTTGGGAGTAATAAGCATATGAGCCATGCAGCATTGATAACTGCACAATAAGGACTCTAGCAGTGGTTTGGCTCAGAGTCCTCTCCCTACAAATGCCAGTGACATGCCTAAGCGATAATTATAATACTAAATATTCAGTGTTTTATTAAAATAATAATACCTTTTTTGCTCTCTGTAATCACTCATATCCTTTCTTTATACTCTGTTTATTCTGAAAATCCATTGACAAGTAGAAAATAAACAGAAGTTCAAAGATGGAAGGAGGCCAAGAGCTAGGGCTGTCTGAGCCTCCTTGATTTTGTCTCTCAGAGATGTGTCAATGTCCATGGCTTTGAGGATTACAGTCTCAGTTACATGATAGCATTTAATGGAAGAACCAAAGGTTTAACTCCCTGATGGACTGACTTTTGGCAAGAGTATGAAATACGTGAGCATTGCGAAATGGTGAAAAGTGCAATTACATTCCAGAGACTTGTGCTCAAATCCAAATACTGTCAGCTCACCTTTGGGCAGGAAAGCTGACCTCTGTGATATTCAATGTCCTATTTGTAAAATAATCACTGTCTCATCTCCCTCCTAAAGCTGTGAGGACAAAATGAAATACTGGGGGTAAAACTGATCTGTCAATTGTAAATTAGTTAACAACATTGGTAAATATTATCCCACAGCTACCTCCTGTGTTGCAGTCATTTTCTTGTTCCTAGTCTGTTGCCCCAAGTACCATACTGAAGAGCCCTGTTAAAGCCTGCCCTCAGTGGATAGTTCCTCTTTTCATAAATGTAGCCCAGTTGCCTAATTTTCATGTGTTATTAGAAAACAAAGTGGCCATTTTACTAGTTTAAGATAATGTGTGAATAAACATTTATATTCAGGAGCTGTCAACCCCACAGGACCTGTTACTCCAAATGCACTAACTTCTAATGGAAACTCAAATTAAACTCTAATGGGCTAAAGGAAGACATGTTACAAGTGAATGGGACGTTTCTCATATTCTTCAAATTGAATATACTCAACCTGGTCATATCACTCTCTATCCGTAAAGTCCATAGATCTTAGGATGATATTCAGGGTCCTTCATAATTTGACTCCAACATTTCATTCCAACTTTATTTTCCATTAACTCTATGAATTCTTCCCTTTGGTCACATGGAACCTCTGGTTATTCCACATTATATACCTCATGCTTTCTGGTCTCCATGCCTCTATTTATGCTATTGCGCTTGCCTGGAATGCCCATGCCCTCACCTCTGCAGGTCCACATTCTACTCATTCTGTAAGACTGAGCTCAAACTCCCATTTGAAGCACAAAATATTCCCTGATTCCTCAATGCAGGGATGATCTCATCTTCCTACCACAGGAAGGATGCCTCTCCTATAGCTTCCATTTTCTATGCTGTGTGATGGCTATTTGTATGCACACTTTAGCTCAAGAAGGACTTCATTACCAAAATATACCCCTCATTGATATCTGAACTTTTGTCTGTAGGATCTCAGTTAATCAGCATATTAATTTGTTTCTATCTGATACAAAACAAAATGGGAACCAAGGAGAATATTCAGAAGTTTCTCTGAGGGAGCCCGTGATTTCATTGAGGTGCCTAGTAGTTGATACAAACAAGAAATGCATTAGTAAAGACCAAGGAGAGCTCACCAACATTGAAACAGACCTTTCTTTGGGTTAAATATTGCCTTTCCAGAAAGCCTCTTTTAATGCACATGTATTCTTGACAGTATCTCAGTATGCTTCCAACATGATAGCATGATGGGTGACAGAGCAAGACCATGTCTGAAAGAAGGAAAAGAAAGAAAGAAAGAAAGAAAGAAAGAAAGAAAGAAAGAAAGAAAGAAAGAAAGAAAGAAAGAAAGAAAGAAAGAAA
>NW_012113586.1:8455514-8515235 GCF_000951035.1 Colobus angolensis palliatus | reverse complement strand
AAGGAAGGAAGGAAGGAAGGAAGGAAGGAAGGAAGGAAAAGGAAAGGAAAGGGAGAAAAGAAAACAGAAAACCCAGAGATGTGACTGGGAGATAAACTGTGGCTGGTCTGAAATACTAAACTTTCAACAGAGTCCACAGTTCCTAAGAACTCTAATATAATGGAAATGCTGCTAAGATCCTTCATTCGATGTGCAACTTTCAGATTCTTCTAGAGCCAGATCAGGCTTCTAATTATATCATAACTAGTATAAAAAGAAAAAAAGTTATAATAGTGCTTTACATTTATATAATTTTGTATAGTTTACAAAGCACAGTTATACATATCCTCTTTTCCTTTAGCCTGTCACACTGGAGATCCAACCACATGCTGCAAGAAGTGTGAGTTCACATTTCTTGAATAACAAAAACCAGAGGTGATATGTTGAGAGCTCCCCATCCTCATTCCCCAAGATGTCTTAGAAAATTTTCTACATTGTTTTGGTTTCATGACTTCTACTCCACATGGCTGTGTCTCTTGTTCCATTTAGAATCAAAGAATCAAGGGAGACAGAATGGGAAAATCAGAGATGAATCAGAATCTGGTGACCACATCAGAGAGCTGTAATATGATGACGTCAATCCAAACAATGCCGTGAGTTAGTGTTCATAATCTCTGGTGGCAAAACCCCACTTATTTATGTCAATTCTACACAAATGTCCTCAGTACACTCCTACTTCATATCAGTGTGATGTCCTTGTGCAGCAATGATGGGTCTAGTCAGTCTCCAAGAAACCCCAGAAAGCCTTCAGGGCCAGAAGGCCAAGGCTGGTGGCCAGAAGTCACAGTTCTGGGAGCTGTGGCCCCTTGTTGATTCAGTGGATGTTTCTATGTATTTTCAATAAAAATTTAAGGCAGTGATTCAACCTAGCAAGAATCACTCATGAAACTTTTAAAATACACCAAAATCTGAAAAACATTCTTACATATTCTGATTCTGTTTTTGAGGCATGCTGCTGGTACCTGGCCTCAATATTTTTACAAGCCTCCAGGTGATTCTAAAGTGCAGCCAGTGTTGAGAACCATCACTCTAGATGTAGAGGTTCTCAAACTTTAGCAAGCACCAAAATTACCTGGAGCATTTGTTAAAACACAGATTTTAGGGCCTGCTTCCATAATTTCTGATTCAGTTGATCTGGAGTGGGAGCTGAGAATTTGCATCCACAACTGGTTCCCAGATGATGCTCATGCTGCTGACCCGGGGACTATAGTTTAAAATTCACTGCTCTAAAGTGTCACAAAGCCGTTTACTTACCTATCAAAACCAATTCACCTAAACCTTTCTACTTAGAAGAAATACCCCTCACTGGCTATCAGACAGTTCTACTTATTTAGGCTTAATTATTTGCCTGACTCAGTGTGAAACAATGAAGTACAGTGAAACTCAATTTCAAGTCCTCACTCTCCCATTCCCTCTCTCTTTCCCTCCTCTCTGTGCTTTGATGGAACCTGGAGAGCAGTTTGTTTTTTAAAAATTCCAAGAAGGTCATTTCTGAAAATTTGCCTGGGAGCCCTAAACGTCTACCCAATGGTTAAGGTTGCTTCGTGCTGGGTCAGTTCTTGGCAGAGACTAATGGGCGCTGGTTTCAGTACCTCGGAGAGTGGCCTCTGAGCTGCACTCGGAGATGGAACAAGGACAATGGAACTGTAGTCATCATTTCTAGTGAAAAGGAGGAAGAATAAATGGCACACAGCATTCCCTGATCTGTAACAAATTTATAAGTCCCATTAGGCAAGCATTGTAAAGTTCCTTGATATTACAAGTCCCTTAAAACTTAATGGGCTTCTGATCTATTTACTTCTAGTTACTTGCATGTGCCAATAACCACATAAAATTTTTCAGCTTTGCTTTACTTGCTTGCTTTCCTGCCCATATGCCTTTCTCCTTCTATTTCCCCTTCCCTCCCCTTCTGCTCTCTCTTCTCTATTAATGACAGCTATTTTAAGTCTATCAAGCTGTGAAAGGCTGTCTCTATCATTAAGAATAGTGCCTTGCACCTGTAAGTGACCAATAAATAAATAATTATTGAATAAAGTATTTAGGAGAAAGTATAGCAATATCTTCAATTTATCTTGAAGTGCACCAAGAAATTTAAGTGTTCCTCTAGTTTGAACACTCACCTGGAAGACTCACTTGGAGGGTTTGTTAAACCACATATCATTTTCCCACTGTAGAGTTTCTGATTCAGTTGTTCTGGGGTCTGGAGTAGGACTGAGGTGGTTTGGTAGATGATTAGAAGGAATTCAAGACCAGCCAGGCCAACATGGTGAAACCCCATCTCTACTTTAAAAAATACAAAAAATTAGCCAGGCCTGGTGGTGGACACCTGTAATCCCAGTTACTCAGGAGGCTGAGGCAGGAGAATTGCTTGAACCTGGGAGGCGGAGGTTGCAGTAAGCTGAGATTGAGCCACTGCACTCCAGCCTGGGTGACAAGAGCAAAACTCTGTCTCAGAAAAAAAAAAAAAAAAAGGATTAAGAGGTTATTATGTAATAATACAAATATACTAAATTGCTAATGGCAGAACCTGAAAAGTGGGTGTACAGATCTTCATTGTAAAATTCTTCATTGTAAAATTCTTTCAACTTTGTGTATGCTTTTAAATTTCAGTACCTGGCTTTAAAGAGCACAGAAATTTACAGTTCAGATCTGTGCGTTCTCTCTCTCTTCCCTCACCCTCTTCCCCCTCTGCTTCAGCAGCTTGGCTAGCAGAATCCTGGAGTGGGTGTGTGGCTCATTCAGGGATGGAGGGGCACTCCAACAACTGCCTTCTCCCGGGGACCAAAAGCTAGATAGGAAGTGTGCTAAGGGGAGGTGGTTGGGAAAGATTGGAAGCCAGCGAGCAGTTGGAGGAGCCCTATGATGGAGAGAAAGTAAACACGACTGTCCTCAGCCACCAAGAGGCAACCTGAAGCCTACTGCCTCCCTGCCTCCAGCTGTGCCACAGCAAGGATTGCCACCTCTTTCCACTGTCCACCCTGCAGGTCCAGGAAAGGAGTCTCCATTTGGATGAGCTTGCATTACAAACTGTGAACCACTGCAGGACAAAGCCTATGCCACATCCAGAATGGAGCAAATCGTCAGGCTGGAAAAGCCCTCCTGAGTTGTTTCCAAGCAAGAACAATGATCATGATGCCAAATCTGTTCCATTCTTTCCCTCCAGGAAACATGTGATTTTGGGCAACAACAAAAAGATTTGGATTAAATATAAGAAAGGCCTGTCCCAACATGTGGGTGCTCCACATATTGGCTGAGGAATCTGTGACATCTTATTTTATAAAGGCTCTCAAGCAACAGTTCTACATGGGCATGCTCCTTCCAAAGCCCATCAGCAATTTTCAGACTGTACTTCTTATAGTATCTTAGAAAATTGTGCAAGTGGGAGAGGAAGGGGTATGCAGACTGCCTAGGGGCCTGGAAGCCTGGGCTTTGGCTCAGCTGCTTGTGAAAGGTCTCTCTTCTCCCATTCCATCCTTTTGCTGCTGCTTCTGCCCTTACCCCCACCCCACAGCCACAGGACCAGAAGCAGCCCAAACTGGAGAAAAGGAAATCAGAGCCCATGCTCCCACCTATGCCACATAAGAAAGCCCAAGTGGTTTTCTGTCATGCTTTCTCCCTGATGCCTTTTTAATTAGCTTAATGAAGCCCTCCCACTTGTGGATGAAGAAAAAAAAAAAAAAGGAGATGGGAAAAAATGTGAGACTAAACAGCCCTGATGACTCAGTGCTGGAGGTTGTGTTGTACCCTGGAAATAGAGGAGGCTGGCTTTGAAGAAACAAACTATCCCTTTTACTGTATTGCTGCAGCAGCTGGCAAAGGAGACAGCTCCACACCCCTGCCCTACAGGGGCCCCTGACATCTGGATCTCCCTAGGAGCCTGTCCCAGGGGCAAAACAAACCAGAGTTTGTCCTATAGGAGCAGTCATGGTGCCTCATTAGTTCTGTGACTCCAGTGTCGAGCATACAGCTTGGCATACCACAGGATCTCAGTTGATGCTGGATCCTTTTGTGTGTAAATGTATGACAGCTTCCCACGCATTCATTCCCCTTCCCATTGCTCATTCCATCTGGATGGTAAGGTAGAGCTCCAGCCGGGGAGATGGCGAGGACCTCAGTGTGTGAGTGCTTAACACTCTCCTCACGGAGTTGTCACTCTGGCACCAACGTGCTCTCCCTACAGAGTAGGTCCTACATAGATTTTTCTCCTCTGAATTCTCCAGGAAGATATATTGATCCAGTCCAAGTGACATCAATAGACCCAGGTAACTGAAGGAAACTTCTGGAGTTTGCCTTTAAATATGCATGATATAGCCTCAAGACACCACCTGGTAGCTTTGCCGCCCTCCCTTTCCCTGTTCTCAATCCACTATGACTATTAAACATCATCCTCATCTCAGCCCTAGCCTCCCCTTCCCAACCCAGGTACTTCTTGTGCAGTCCCAGGATAATGTGAGGAGGCCGTGGGTAGAAATTAAAGGTGACAGAGACAGGAAATGGAGGAAACCATTCTATTTCTTCCCATGTTCCAAAGCAGACCTCATCAACTACCTGATTCAAAGATTCTCAGGGCTCTGGCCACTTCTGCCCCATCTTTCACAATAAAACTATTTGAGGCCTATTTGCTCCTTAGGCTGGAGAGTGAACTCTGCCCTTCACCCTCCAATAAGTCCCATGCCTCTTTGCCTACTCAGTTTCTTCCTGGGACTGGGACTGGCACTGATATGGGCTCCAAAGGAGGTGGTTTGACTCTCCTTGGACCCTACCCAGCCCCCACTGTGACTCTTTGAGACTGCTATATCATTTTCCCTCGTTAGGGATCCACAGGATGTGTGTTCACATAGACCACTTTGCCACCTACAAGTCCTGTGACCTAAAGCAATGTTCTATGCCATAGATCCCTTCCTTAACATGGAAATAATAATACCTACCTACCTCATAGGGGTTAACTGAGATTAAATACATGAGGTGTTTAACTTACTGCCTGGTATACAGCATTAGTGGTAAAAATAACAGCTTCCCCCTCCTGAGCACTTAATATACATTAGGCAGTGCTTACATTAATCACTCCAATCCTCATGACCACCCTGCAAGATAATTGTCAGAGCCATTTATTTCACAGAGTAATTTGCCCCAAACCCAACTAGTAAGTGAGAGAGCTGGGATTTGAACCCAGTTCTTTTTTACTCCAGGGCTTGTGTTCCTAACTACTGGACCTATTCAAAACACATATTACTTCCCTTCTCCCTTTCTACTCATCTCTCCCCACAACTACCACCTCACTGTGGAATTTTTTGTCAAGATGCAAGGTTTGACAGTAAGGGTCAACAAATTTTCTAAAAAGGGCAAAATAGTATTTTTAGCTGTGTGGGCCATATAGTCTCTGTTACAATTACAGTCATGTGCTGCCTAATGACACACTTCAATCAACATCAGGTCATGCATATGATGGCAGTCCTATAAGATTATAATACTTTTTATATGCCTTATATTTATATTATATACTTTTTATGTGCCTTTTCTATGTTTAGATACACAAATACTCACCTTTGTGTTCTAGAGTATTCAGAACAGTAACATGCTGTGTAGGAGCAATAGGCTATACCATGTAGCCTAGGTGTGCAGTAGGCTATATATCTAGATTTGTGTAAGTACACTTTGTGATGTTCACACAATGAGGAAATTGCCTAACATTTCTCAAACTTTATCCCCATTGTGATTCATGACTCTACTGACCTTTGCCAGTGTAGTATGAAGGCAGGCACAGACAATAGGTAAATGAATGGGCATGGCTACATTCTAATAAAACTTTATTGACTAAAGCAGGTGGCTAGATTTGGCCCAAGGGTCATTGTTTGCTGGCCCCTGCTCTAGAGTAACAGCATAGCTGTAGAGGAAACAGACTTAGGATAGAGAGTACCTGACAAACTGTGGATGCTCAGTAAGTACTTGTGGGTTGATTTTGAGGTCATTTTGTCCATCTTCTTGAATCCAGGTGGTAGCACCAATAGCCAGTTCTTCTTTGATTACAGTTTCACAATAAAACTGATTTCACTTTTTACCTGAATTGTCTTTGTGTCTCATTTATGTTGGGAAGATGCCCTCCTATCTTGGCTCATCTGTGAATTAAGATTTTCACTATTGAGAACTAATAGTGAAAATATATGCATCAAAACTAAACCTGTCTCTTCCACATGCCCTGAACAACTACATTCACCAAGAGACAATGCCACTCTCCTTGCAAAGCCACTGCATCCACAATAGATGTTCTGTTTCACTGAAGATGGGAAGAGTCAGATACTTCCTCCCTGGTATTTAGGCCATGTACTGTTGGAAGGGAAGCTCTTCACAACACCTCTGAGAGGAACTTGAGTTCCTGATGCCACAGCAATTGACTACAGCTTTTTGGCCTCCTAGAGGTGAGAAACCACTGTGGGTGGACTAGGTCCCTTCAAAACAAGGCCTGTGTGATGAAAGGATTGCCAGTGCGAGAGGAGCTAGGAAGACAGCCTATCAGGTGGCAGTTCCAGGGTTCCTCGCCTCCTCTCCAGCTGTTGCCACTGGGAGCCGAGCCTGCAAGATACAGAGAGAACATATTTTGAGCTGATTTGTTTTCATTTGTATTTATTGGTTTGTGGGCGTGGGATGTCTGAAATGCCCATATGGTCTTCAACACAGGTTACAGCAAGAAAAATAATCTTGGGAATTGAAATGAAGCCAGAATTAAACAGCCAGTCCCATGAACCATGCCATCTACAGTCCTGAGCACTCTAGAGAGGAGCAGAAGGCAGGAGAGAACTTAAGTTCTGATGGCCACCAAGGATCCAATCAACTGAGCCAATGCCTAATTATTGGGGTTGGTGCATTGGCCCCCTTGATTTCTCTTATTCTCCCCCTTACTTCTTTCTGGATTCATCCACTGACACCCCATGCCCCACAAGGGCTCTCCTCAAGGCTAATGTCTCCAGAGGGCATCAAAACCATAACTACAATGAGGCCCCTCCACTCTTGGAGCAGGTTTAGCAAAAGAAAAAAAAGTGAAGCTACCAGTTGCAGGGCAGCATCTGTGGTTTCCACTGCTTGGAGCATCTCTGGCTCACCCACAGTCACTGGTGTATCTCCCATGACAAAGAGCATATACCTAATCCTTTCCAGACTAACCTCCCCTTGCCCTCACCTTTCACAGCATATTCGAATTCTCGCCAGTTAGCACTTTGCTACCCATCATCTTGTATTCCTCTCTAAATATTCCAGATGTTACCTCCCCAAGTATAAAGGAAACTCTTTAAGGGTAGGGTGTATTCTATTAGGATAATAATGATATGTGAAAATATTGAGGACAAAAACAATAATAAATTAGCCTTGGATTAGCAGTTCATACTGTTCTGCCCATGGGCTTTGGTAGACAGGGTTGCACTCATTCCTACTTTACAGCCTTTGCAAGATTGTTCCCTTCATCTGGTATATTTCTCCTGTACCCCACCCTTTACATGTTGATGCCTTCACATCAATCAGATCTCAGTTCAAATGCCATCTCCAAAGACGCTTTCTCTTGTGACTCAAGCTATAGTAATCCCAGCAGTAATCAATAAACATCTGTTGAATGAATGAATTATCTCCATTTTGTAGATGAGGAAAATGAGACTCACTGTGATTACAAAGTACTTAGCCACGGTCAAAGAACTACTAAAGGCATAAACTGAGGTCTTCTGACACCAAAATGCTTATTATTTCTCCTCCACTGTAAGTGTACCTTGGCAATTGTAATTTCTTATTCCATATCTATCCAGCTCTGCATGCATCATGAGAACAGGGCCAGTATCTGTCATGTTCCTCCTTGTGTAGCTCCACTGTCTAGTATAGGATGTGGTACATCCACATTGACTGTAGTAATGACGTACACTAATATTGATGAGTCAATTAATTGCCATCTAGTTGGTCTCAATAAATATTTACCCATATACTGAGATTGGTGAACTCAGGACATAGATGCAGGAAACACCCTTCACTTATTCCAGTCCTCTTTCTTCAAGTAGTAAAACAGCCTTTTCCTGGAATGTCCCCTGGAATGCAGGAGTGACAAGGATGCTGGGGGAATTTCTTTGAAAACCTGAAACAAGAACAGGGAAATAGAATATCTAACATGAGCAGTTTTTGTGCCAAGTTACAAATCTCAGCTAATTACAGCTCAGTACTGCTCCTTTGGGGTCCTTCATCTGGCATGAATTGCCTTCACTTGGGAATCAAGGTTCCTACTGCAATCCTCCCCAGCCCCTTCATTCCCAGAGTGAGCCTTGGTCTGGGTCAGAGGAGTAAGGTGCTGTTGGCTCATCTCAAGACAGACAGTTTCATGACTGGGAACAGAAACAGCAATAAAGACAGAAGTTATGAGTCTACAGCCAGCAGGGAAATAGAATGGGAAGCTGCTAACACACCATATTCATCTCTAGAAATTTCATAAGATTTGATTCACTCTCATGTCATACACTAATTTCCTTTTTTTTCTTCAGGTTAGATTCCCCTTCATTTTAGTCAACTACTTTTTTTTTTTTTTTTTTTTTTTTTTTTTTTCAATATCAAGTACATTTGTGCTCTTAGGCTTTCTCTCCCTCTCTTTACATGCCACCTCTGCCTTCCATTGAGTCCTTCCCAGTTTTAAGAAGGCAGTGTAGTATAATCGATTGAACAGGATTTGCAGTCATGCTAATCTGGAGTTAAATCCTTGCTATACCAGTTACTAGCTGTTTTTCTACAAACAAGTCACTGAAACCTTCTGAGTCTCAGTTTTCTTATCTGTGAAATGGAGATAATCCTCATAGGTGATTTGTGGGGACTACACGGCATGTGTTGTCTGAAAGATTTAGCATAATGCATGACAAATTCAACAAATGGTGGCCACATTATTCCTGTTACTTATCTCATTTCCCCACATCCAGCTCCCTCTATTTTTCCCTTTGACTGTGTGTATCTACACACATACACAGCCTGGCTTAACAAAACACTGATTACCTTATCCATTTTAGTATCTCAATGATCTGGCAGTCCCTGGTATTTCAGATTTTGTCTCTCTCTCTCTCCCTCCTTCATTTCCCCATATCCTTTGCTCCTTGATACAATTTAATTTCTTCATCTTTCCTGAAAATACCTGGGGAGACAGTGGCCATCAGCATTACTTTGTAGTCATAAGCCCCACCTGGATTCTATTCAAAATACTTGGCTGAAAGAGCCAGGATATCTGCCACTTAAAGCCTCTCTCACTTAGCCCACCATGTTTAATTCATGTGTGTTGCAGACCATTTAAAGGGGTTCAATGAGCTGTGAAGATCAAGATATGAGCCATACAGATTGTACATTATTGAATTAAGATGCTAAATATGGAGACTAAGTGATGCCAAGGAGAGAATATTGAAAGCCTTAATGGTTTATAACAATGGAAAGCAGGGTGGATCAAATCAGTAGAAAATTGAAAAGATGCATTACTTCAAAGAAGGGGCCGTTTGTCATACTGGAGTCATCCTTAATTTCTCCCTCTCCCTCACTCTCTACACTCAGTCCATCACTAAGTCCTGTCAGTTCTACCTCCAAATAAATCTCAGACGTCCACTTCTCTTCATTCCCACTGTCACAACCCAAGGTCAAGCCCCTATTCCTCTTCTTTGACAATTACCATTAGATTCACTTGTCTCTTTGGCTCTATTTCACCTTTCTGTAAACCATTCTCTACTCGGCAACATTTCTAAAATATAAACCAAATCTTGTCACTCTTCTATTTAAAATCTTTCATTGCTCTTACAACAAAATCCAAATTCGTTAGCACAGTTTTAGAGCTCTTCATGGCCACTCATCTCAGCCTACACTTCTTGCCTCTTGCTTGCTCTCCTCTGGCCAGTCTCGCTCGTCTCCTTTCTGTCGTTTCAACATGCTAAGTTCATTCCCACCTTAAGGCTCTTACATTGTTGTTCCCTCTGTCTATGTTTTATACAACTGGTGGTTTCTCATCCTCCAGCTCTCAGTATAAGGCAGCCTTCTGTGGTCCTCTATCAGCATACTCTGCCCTACTTGCACTCCATCTCATCATCCTGTTGATTCTCTCAACAACTTTGCTTAATTCCTTTTGTTTTCTCTCTACTCCACAAAGACAGAGACTATTTATATCCTGTTCATGATGTACCCCTTGTACTTTACGGTACAAGTAATACAGTACTTGATCAATAAACATTTGTTGAAAAACTAAATGAGTGAATTTATCAAAGGAAGTTCTATTCCAGGATTTGATCCTTCGTTGGCCAATTACAGACTAAAATCACTTCTTTCTCACATTCCTTCTTGTTTTTGACTCTAGACTGCAAATCCATAGCTATAGAAATTATTGAATGTAACAGGAAGATACAGATGGTTGATCCTCAACAAAACAAGAGAAAACAACAAAACTTCCACATTAGTGGAAATGAACCACTCCTTCATTCAGTAAATACTGAGCACCTATGCTGTCCCAGGTAGTGTCAGGCACCCATAATACCCTGGCATTTAGCATAGCACTTGAGTGGAGCTTACAGTCTGGAAGAGGCAAACGTCAAACACATAAATATGTAATTATACCTTGGCTTAACTGCTCTGAAGGAAAGTGAAAATGTCATCTTGAGAATAACAATGGGGCAACAAGGTGGTCAGGAAATGCCTCTCTGAAGAGAACATAAAACATTTGAGCTGCAACCTGAAGGCTGATGAGTGAAAAGTGAAAGGGAGATGACCCAAGGGAAAGAGTCTGGCCCCCTGGATGGCCTGTATCCATGGATGAGGGAAAGTGAGGTCCCTCACTTCGGGAATCATACAGGGAGCTCTTTGCCACCTTCTCACACACCCTTTTAGCTATAAGGGAAATCAAATTTTTTAAAATAAATTCTTTGTCTACAGATGTAACTTTTGCACTCCAAGTCTGGGTATTCAGACCTCAGAACGAAGACCAGACTGGTTTCTTCTTTGTTCCAACAGCTTTGTTCTATATCTTCATTGTATGTCTTTGACTTCTTGAAGGATTTGAATGGATCTGAAGAACCTCAGCATGTTGATCTCTCCCTAGGTGGCATGGATTTGTCTCTCCCATCTCCAGAGAGGAAACCATTTACCTCTTCTGATTCCTCTGAGTGTCTGACAGCAGCCCATTAGAGCAACACTTAGGCATTTATGGCATAATTTTCTGGACACATTTATTTAGGAAAAATAACTTAATTATTTAATAGTCCATAACTCCTGCCAACTCATTATAAAGTCTGGGCATGTGAACCAGATGGGGAAGGAAGAATAAATAAAAGATCAGTGCCCTGCTGGAGCCCCAGGGCACTAATTCTGCTCTGCACAAAACCTTCAGTAAGCAACCACTCTTTGATATGTCAGGAGGGTTCCCCATTCGTTACGCTCACAATAAGGACATCTGGGGCTTCCCCCTCTTGAACCTGGAGGGACCTAAGAAGAACAATGGACAAAACACTGGACTAGAAATCTACACACAGGATCACAGATCCACTCATTGGCTACTAGAATTTGTCCCTACCTTCTGTGTGACTATAGACAAGTCTCTTTTCCTTTCTAGATCTCAATATCCTATCTTTTTCTCATAAAATGAAGTCATCAAACCAGACTAGAGATTTTCTAATATGATTTTATCTGTAAAACCTTGTCTTCAGAGAAAATTTATATGGAGGTCTAATACAGTAAACAGGTAAAGTAGAGCCCCCTCGTACTTTATCCTCAGAAAGTGCTCCTTGGGATGCCCAATGCTCCTAGAAACACTGCTTGGAAACCACTGAGTTAGAAACTCTCATAGTCTTTGATTATAAAGGATTCAGAGGTTGATTTGCCGCATACTATGGATTGAATTGTGTCTCTCCCACCAGCCCCCTGCAATTCATATGTTGAAGCCTTAATTCCTGATGCTACTGTATTTGGAGATATGGTTTTTAGGAGGTAATGGTTAAATGACATCATGGTGGGGAGGCTCCTAATCCAATAGGATTGGTGACCATATAGGAAGAGGAAGAAAGAGCGATATCTCTTTCGCCACGTGCCTGCACCGAGTTAAGGCCATTGTAGGACACAGCAAGAAAAAAGCCATCTGCAAGCCAGAAAGAGAGCCCCCACTGGGAATCAAAGGAGCTAGCACCTTGATGTGGGATTTCTCAGTCTCCAGAACTGTGAGAATACATTTCTGTTATTTAAGTCACCTAGTCTTTGGTATTTTGTTAGGGCAGTCTGAACTAATATGTCCCAGCTGTGGAAGCAGTAGCCTCTTGGTCCAAAGATGAGAGTGGCCATCATAACTTTGAATTTGACTCCTTTAATGTCCATAAGTCAGCGTTCCAGTTTGAAGGCAAAGGAATGTCTAGTTCCTCCACAGGACTTCCTCATCTGCTCCAGCTCACAGAGACATCTTTCCTCCCTGGACTCTTCCTGCCCTCGTGTTTTGTTTGATTATCTCTTAATTTAACAAGGATAATCTATGTAACTTAAAATCATATAGGCAGGCAGTCATACCTTTTCAGTGCTCCCTCTTAACTCTTATTTTATTCCTCTGTCCAACAATATTTGTTGACTCCCCAGCAATATAAAATAAAGATCAAAATTTCACATGCCCCATCCTTGCCTTTACAGCTCCCCTACACGTAACCTAGGCAATGAACCACTTATTCTTCTACACGCTCTGTGTTTTTCTGCTTTTTCATATGGGACACTACCTACCATCTACGGCTGTCTAAACTCCTCCCACCTATCAAGGCCAAACTCAGATACCATCTTCTCCATAAAAGCTTCCCTGAAACCTCCAGTTGGAAATATTATTATTACCTCTTCTGCACTTTCATTGCCACCGACTCTGCTGATGTTGGCACATAGCACCCGTTTTTCTGCTATAGCTATCTGACAGTGTCTTAAATCTCCTTCTAGACTGTAAATGTCTTGAGAACAAGAACCATGTCTTATTCATCTTTTAATCTTACATAGTGCCTGGCATGGTGCCTTGTAATTAGAAGGTACACAATAAATAATGGTTAAACGAATGGATGGATAAATGAATTTGAGTATAACTGTACCTGATTAGGTGAGGAACAACTTAAGTACAGATAGAGATTTTAATATGCCTGTGCATAAAAGAGGAAGTATGAACCTGGAATATGTGATGAGCTTGGGGGCAGATGTCAGAGATGAAAGGTGCAGTAACTCATAACTCATTCAACAGTTACATGTGTGTTAAGCACTAAGCACATCCCAGGAACTGTTATGCTGCTGGTGAGCAAAACAAAGCTTGCCTTCTCGGGACTTGCAGTGTAGTGAGAGAAACAGATATTAGGTATACACTTGAATATTATGTTAAATAATAATTATAACAAGTAGTTTGTTATATAAAGAAAAAGAAGACATTACTCTGAAGGAGAATGAGAAAGACACATAATTTAGATTGAAGGGTCAGCAAAGTGCTCCTCAAAGACAGGGAATTTTATACAAAGGTTAACTAGGTTGAGACCTGAAGGGGCAGTAAGAGTCAGGCAGCCTTAGAGATACACAAGGCCCCAATATAGGAAACTGGTGCCTGCAAGAAACTACAAAGCCAAGAGGACCCAAGTGTAGAGGCAGAGGAATTGGTAGGAGAGGAAGATGGAGGGTAGATGAGTACTTGATAGTGTGGGGCCCTCCAGGTGAGAAGTCTGGGCTTTTTCTAAGCACAGTAGGAAGTCACTGAAGGATTTCAGCAGAGAAGGAAAATAATCCACCCTTCACTTTGACTGCTGCATGGATAAAGATTAGACTGGCTACAGAATTAAGTTAGGAGACTGTGGCAGGGAAGAGTTTAGACTAAAGGAGTGGCAGTGGATATGGAGAGAAGTGACAATATTGGAGAAATATTTTGGGAGATATAATATTTGAGATACACTTATTGCTACCTAATTTTCTTGTATGTGTTTTCTTACTTATTGTCAATGTTTCACAATTAGAACATAAGCTCCATGAGGACAAGGACTTGTTTTATACACTGCTGAGTCCCAGCACCTACAACAGTGCTTGCATACAGTGGGTATTGGGTAATATTTGTCAAATGAAATTATGATGGAATGATTTATACATGTGAGGTAAAAATAAAAAAGAAGAAGGTGTAGAGAGTGAATTCTAGGATTGAAGGTGATATTTATTGAAATGAGAAAAATTAGGAGAAGCTATTTTGGAGGATAAGATCAAAACTTATTTTTTAACCTGTTAAGTTTTCTAGACACCTGTGAGATATCCAAATGGTTACTGGTCTGAAGATTCTAATTTTGGTAATAGCTACACAGATACAGCATCTCAATCATGGCAACATCTAATACAGGATTCCTTGACTTGAAGGATATAATGTCCAAGGATCTGTGCATAAAGGATTTCATAAACCTGAATGGAAAAAATATTATATCTTCATTTTTACTAACTTCCACCTGAAATTTAGCATTTTTTTTCAGTTATGACTGTGGGCAGCAACCTACAGCAGTATGTGCAGTACCTGTGACTTTTGTGAGCAATAGAATTTACAGATATTTTCATACATGTTACAACCATCACAGATACCTTGCAAGATCATTTGTGCTCATCACTACTTCAACGCGATAGAAGTCATTAGACTCACCATTATGTCTTGTTATTTAACACATTGATTTAAAAGTATATCTATTATTATATTATAAATTTGGTTTTTTATGTTTTTGTAACTATTTTTCAAAATAACATATTTCCTTTTTTGTCCTCTAGAGTTTACTTAATATATTTAAAATCATTACTGTGAGAAAGGGTTCACAGGCTTTGCCAGGCAGCTGGAGGGTCTGTGTCTCAGGATAGGTTAAGAGCCTCTAGGAGGAGCTGGAGGCTGGGTCTGGGGAGGAGGGAGCTACTAGGAAAGCAGGAGTTGTTGGAGGAGAAACAGCCAAGGGGAGAGAGAAGCTGACTAGAAAAACTAGATCAGACTAAGGATGAACTAGTTAGGCTGAGAGAAGCAGGAAGCTATCAAGAACAAATTGGAAAAAGGAGGAAACGAATGAACAGCTCCAGGAGCTGACCAAGGGGCTTCACACCCAGTGAAGACCAGAGAGCATTCTGGAAATGGAAGAACGGGGAGCACAAGTTAGGCTGCGGCCTGTGAATGGCCAAGCTTGGGCTGGAGACCCTGGACTACATCTTCCAGAGAGAGGCTGGGGGCTCCCAACCTGGGTAAAAGGATGCCTGGGGCAGGCATGTTAGAGAAGGGATCACTGGGCTGGGAGAACAGGGATCCAGGCCCTGCCCTTGAACAGCTCTGAGACTTTAGTCCAATCTATGTTCTTCCCTTGGGAGGGTGAAGTGTGGTCTGTTTTCTTATCCTATAGCTGAAGGAGTTGAACTAGAAGATTCCTCAGCGTCCCCTAATACAAACAATGTAGGATTTGGTTACTCCTCTCTTCTGGGCTTGCTGTGATACCAGCTGGCTGGAAGTGGAGCCTCCTGTATTCATCTGGCTGCTCAGAGCCTCCCTCCTTTGTTTTCTTCTTGTACATTCTTCAGGCTTCTCTTACGACACTTTGTGGCACCTACCCATTTATAAACCTGTCGTTCCCACTCGCAACCCTACCCATAGACTGTGAGATTTTAAGACTAGGGATCTTGCCTTACAGATTCACTTTTTTTCTCTGCTACCTAGATCAAAAAACATTTGCTGAGTGAAAGAAAAAATTGATGTAACAATTCCATGAATAAATGATACAACAATTTGTATACTTTGAGAACAATTATTTGATTGGGATAAGAGTAATTGAAGTGCAAATATATGGTTAAATATATCAGCGTCTATAGCAAAAATGGTCTGGAGTCAACAGGTGGTATCAAATTTTGTTCCTGCACTTTACCTACATATTTATCTCCACACCCTAGAGAAAAATAATTTTCATAATAAATTCCCTCTGGTCTCCCTCTGGCAAGTGAGGTCTCCACCACCATCCCTATCCCTCCCTCTCCTAGGCCCCATGGAGGAATGAGTCAAATTCTGATCTCACTGGTCTGATTTCAGGCTATTGATTGGCCCTCTCTTCTGCCTCCTCTCTCAGGAACAATAACTGAGCCTGCCCACTCAAGCCTGAAGACCAACTGCAGAGAGATCCTTCTTGGGCTTAAGCTCAAGATGTATGTTCTAATTGACTTTACCCAAAACAGCTGAGGTATCAAGCCCTAGCTCAACCAATAACAGAGTGCTTCCTGGTTTCCCATTTGCCATGTATGTATATAGCCATCTCAGACACATTAAGGGAGAATTTGTGGCTAAGTCAAGGCAAGATTTGGCTATTCCTAGATCCACCTGGTCTTTAACAGAGAAATCCCCATTCCTTTAGATGCGTGAGGGAAAAGCACTCTGAGTTGGAGTATGCTAGTCTTGTGTAGGGTTGGAGAGGTGAACCGAGGAAATAAGAATGTCTCAAAAGCTGTTTACTTACAAGGAATGGAAAATCACTTCAACTAACTTAAGAAGAGAAACATTTATTTAGAGATACAATAAAATTCAGAGAACCAAATTGTATCATGAGGAAAGCAGAAGATAGATGGCACAGAAATAAGAAGTCAGTGAAAGAAAGTTTAGGAAGTAGAGATAACAACTGAGGATGGTTCTTTAAGAAATTCAGCAATAAAATAGAGATGTGCATCAGTAACCCAAGAGAGTATTGGAGAAGAAAATATTGTCAGAATGTAAATTGAGGAATAGGAGTTAGAGGAGGGGCAATAGGGAAAAGAAAGATGAGATAATTGATACGCATTAGATGCTCAATAAATACTTGCAAATCAATTGAAACCACCTGGACTGAGTAGAAATGAAGTTAAATGTCTCAAGGGACACTGAGCACGTCTTTATCTCTGTCCTACAAGGTAGGCAACTACTTTCTGATTTCTCAGGCACTGCAATATGAGACTCAGGCCTCACCCTCTGAGGAAATTAACAGCTTTCTCAGGCCACAACCAGGGGAACAGGCATATTGTTGAAGCCTCAAAGCCACCATGAGTTTTTCATGCCAGCTGCCTTTGATTTCTGCATATTGTGAGACCAAACAGATTTGAGGAGAGCAAAAAGTAGTCAGGAATAGCCAAGATCACATTTATAAATTGGCATCACGAATTATTGCTGGTCAAATGCAGTCCCAAGAGAGGCTGGTCTTTCTCTTAAAGAGGATTCTTGCTTTTGGGTCAGCATAACAGGAGGTCTGGAGAAGGGGCTAGTAGTTCAATCTAATTATACTAGCATTGTATAAGAATTAAAGAGGTAAACTGAGTAAATGAGATGTCTTAGAGATATTTTGGTTGCAAGGAACCGATATTCACTGAAGCTAATTTGAATAAAATAGAATTTATTAAAAAAAAAAAAAAAACAGAGAGATCTCCTAAAACAAAATTGTCAGAAAAAAATTATAATGAGCCTTAGAAGAAATGGGGAGTTGATGTGCTCCCATTCTCTCTCTTCCTCCCTCTATCTTCTTTCCACCTCAAACTACATGTCTTTCACATCTTCCATGTTATCTTCATGATAATATTTCTCTGTTCCTAGACCAATTTCTGTGCTCATGATCCCACTTTTACACAGTCTGTCATGAATGCCCTGAAATGGTGACCTCAGTCCCTAGTTAATGGAATCTTGCAGGAATGCTCCCACAAATTAATGACTCAATCTCTGCACTCCCGTTCTAAATTCCCTACAAGAGCCATCTATTGGCTCAGCTAGGACCAGCTGTCTACACTATGTAATCAGATATTACTGATGTAGAGACACATGGCAACTAAAGCCACCCATTTCAGGCTGTGAATGGGAAGGTTTTCTAAGAATGAGGTGGCATGAGGAAGAAATGATTGACACACTTAGTTCAGAGGATCTGGCTGAATGCCACACTGGGCTGAACCTGATTTACCAAGCACTATGGGAAAAGCTGACTCTGTTTTCTTACCTTCCTTTAGGGAAACTCTGTTCAGATTGGGAGCAAAAGGAGGGAAATGCCTAAAGATCTGCCTAGTAGATTACAACAATCTATTGTTTTATGCCATGCTTTTATTTCCATACCTTACCCTGCCCAAGATGTGAACTAGCCAACACACTGTGACTGGATGGGAACCACTAAGAACTTGTCACTGTATTTGGAGAAGCATAGCTTTCTTGGGAAAAGCTGGTGGCCTCAGCTTGTCTTTCTCTGTATTGGACCAAGGCAAACTCATTCTCTCCCTTTCAGATACAGCTCTAATGCCATCTCCTTTGCACTGCTTTCTGCACTCCCCCAGGGAGAGCTGTCACAACTCTGTGCTTCCATTGATCTCTTTTCACATCTTCATTAACCTATTAATACATGATCAACATCTGTCACAAATCTGACTTTTCCAGACTGTGAATCCCAGGGGAAGCATCTGGACACTTATTCTTGTACCATCAGCCCCCAGCGTGACACACGTTGAGTGTTTGATTAGTTTAGTGAGTAAATAAACCAGCAGTGGCCACTCTGGATCCACCTAACAGTCCGACTTAGTGCTCCCAGAGACCTGTTGAGGTGTGGTTTGGGATGGTCCCCAATGACTAAGGACATGCCCAAATATCCTGAAGTTGGGAAGATGAAAAGGAGGAGATGCTTGGGTAGAGGAAGAATAGGCTAACTGTCTTTATGTGTCTGAAGGTTTTTCATGTAGAATTAAAATAAAACTTCCAATGAATGACCACAAAGTTAAAAAAAGGATCAAAGGCAAAAACTCTAGGGAAATAGATTCCAGTTCAACATAATGGTATTCTAAGAGGCAGTAATGTCTAAAGATGGATTAGACTAGCTACAGAGGTGATAAGCAACTTGTCACAAGGATGCTGAATAACAATACGATTCTGAAATGGCTCATTGGACAAGATATTTGATTTAGCTACATTTAAAATTACACAATTAATCTATGTTTATTGTTTAAAATTTTTTAACGGCTAGTGAAAACAAATGCTCTTAATTTCACAACTCAGAGATAATCAGTGCTAACGTGTTGTTGTAGGGTGTAGTCATCTCTCAGTATCCATGGTAAGTTGGTTGCAGAACACCCAAGGATAACAAAATTCACAGATGCTCAAGTCCCTTATATCAAATGGTGTAGTATTTGCATATAACCTGTGCACATCCTCCTATATAATTTAAATCATTTCCAGATTACCTGTAATACTTAATATAATATAAATGTTATGTAAATTGTTGTTATACTGTATTAAGAACAATGATGACAAAAATCTGTACCTGTTCAATACAGATATAGCCATCCTTTTTTCTGAATATTTTCAATCTATAATTGGTTGAATTCACAGATGCAGAACCCACAGATATGGAGAGCTGACTGTATATCTTTATAGTCTTTTTCTTTGTATTTAAACACTTAAAATCTATATTTGTTTACAAATATAAAATATATTACTTGTAATTTATTGTATTAGTAAAACTTTGAGTCTTCTTCGAATCCTACATTACCTTAAAACATCTATGCAATACCACTAATGTTTACTTAAAGTCTTCTTGGAGATATTTATTCACCAGAGGTAGAGTAGTAAATACTCATTTATATTTATGTACTAATTACTGATGACCCCTTGTGATATAGCCAGGCAAAGTGAAAGCAGTACTTATTGAGTTACAGGTTAAGAGATCTGGATTATAGTCTCAAGTAAGGTATTTGCTGGCTGTATGACTTATCTCAGTCTTAGTTTACCCAGCTGTAAAATGTGGAGTCTGGATGAGGTAATCCAAAAGCTTCTTTTGGGAGTTAATTACTTCACTGGTAAATGAGCACAATACTCTGAAAGTCACTTAGGGGGCTACAGATTGGTAAAATGTTTTCTAGAAGCTTACGGTTTCATTGAGGACTTACATACGTGAAATTGTTGAGATCTAAGATCTCTAAAATCTAAGATCATCATTGATGGAAGTGCCAAAAATCATCATAGGAGTAAGGTATACTGTAGTGAGTCTATTTCACCACTAGCACTGATGATTTCAAGTTCATTGCATATTACTAGGAACCACTTATATAGAGGATACTGTGTGTACTGCCTACATTTCCCTTTCAGGAGTGAGATACTTAATACCCCAACTGCCAGGAGTGTGGACTGCAGATAATTTACAGCTAAATCCTTCTCCAGAATTTTCTTTTGGCCAAAGAAAGCTTCCTTGCCTATAGTTATGCCACCTTCCTAAGGGCAGCCCACACTCAATGATCAGTCAGTGTAGGGCTTAGCTCCCTTGTCTGAATTTGAGACAACTCTGAAAGGTCACTACAGTTTCAGAGGTCCCCATAGGATTGGCTAGTAGCTCTCTTCTCAGTGCACTGCAGTTCAGATTTTTCACTCTGCCCAGTGCTGCTCCTCTCAGTTGTTGTTCCCGAGTGTGTACCCCAGTAAACCTCCTGCATGAACATCTACATCTAAAGATGTGTTTCCAGGGAACCTGACCTATGAAAACCACCTTTTATTTATCCTAAAATTTAAAAAGTCAAACTATAGATCCACAGATCCAAGAAGCTCTGTAAGTCCTGAGCAAAAGAAACATAAAGAAAACCACACCAAAGAACATCAAAAACCATCACATTGTTGGAAACTAGTAATAGAGATAAAATCTTAAAATAAACCAAAGGAGGGTGGGGGTGGGAGGAGCTATATTACATAGAGAGGAACAAAACTTAGAGTTACAACAGATTCCCCATCTGAAACAGTGCAAGTCAGAAGATGGTGGAGTCACATCTTTAAACAACTGAAAGGAAAAAAACCTGTCAGTATAGAGTTCTGTACAGAGTTAAAATGTCTTTTTACAAAATCGGGCAAAATAAAGGGTTTTTAAGGTATACAAAAACTGAGATAATTTATCACCAGAGGAGTAGCACTGTAAGAAATGTTCAGATTTCTTACAGAAAGGAAAACAATGCAAGATGCAAATTAGGATCTACACAATGGAATGGAGTGCACCAAAAACAGTAAATATGAGAGTAAATATAAAAGATGTGTTTTCTTATTTCTAAATCTCTTTAAAACATAATTGACTGTTTAAAGTAGAAATATTAACAACACATTTGCGGTTTTTTTCAACTTATGTAAAAGCAAAATGTGTAACAACAAAAACATAAAGGCCAGGAGGGAAAAATAAAAATGGAACCATTTACTATTATACAGTTGTTATATAATATGTGTAATGATTAATATTATTTGAAGGTAGACTGTGTTAAATTAAAAGTATATACTACAAATCCTAGAACAACCACTGAAAAACAAAAGCAAAAGCAAAACAAGTAAGTCAATAAAGAAGAAAAAATGATCATAAAAGATATAAAATCAATTTTTTAAAGTCAATAAAAGTAAAACTAAAGGAGGAGGAACAAGAACACATGAGTCAAATAAAAAAGAAACATTATGGTGGCAAACTTAAGCCCAACTATACTGATCATCACGTTAAATGTAAATAGTATAAACACGTGAATTAAAAGGCAGGATTATAAGATTGCATTAAAATATTTAAGGTTAAGAGAACAAAACTAACAAACCTAGAATTCTGTGTCCTGCAAATAAAAACAGAAAATTTTTCACCAGTAGACATGGTCTACAAGAAGTAGTAAAAGTTCTTCAGAGAAAGGAAAAGCATATATATCAGAAACTTAAATCTACATAAAGAAAGAGCACTGCAGAAAGAATAAATGAAGCCATAATAAAATAAAATCTTTAGTTTTCTTATTCTTATCTGATCTAATAAATAACTGGTAGCTCAAAATAATGATGGCAACAATTCTTTAGGTTATTATACCTTAAGGATAAGTAAAATGAATAACAGCAATGATACAAGGAATAGAAGGGAGATATTAGAAATACCTTACTATGCCGACACTATTTGTGAAGAAGTATAGTGTTACTTGAAAGTAGACTCAGAGTAGTTGTAAATGTGTATTGCAAACACTAGGACAATTACTAAAATAATTTTTTGAAAAGAAGTATAACTGATAAGCTAAGAGAGGAGAGAAAATGAAATCATGTAGAATGTTCAGTTAAGATCGGAGAAGACAGAAAAAGAAAGGAAGATTAAAAAAGAGTCCAATAATAGAAAACAGTTACAAATTTGGGAAATATTTATCCACCTACATCGATAATGACTTCAAACGGAAATGGTTTAAATACAGCAATTAAAAAACAGAAACATCAGAGTCGAATTTTTAAAAAATAAAAACACCCATCTATAAGTTGTCTATAAGAAATCTTTTGAATATAAAGATGCTTATAGATTAAAAGAAAAGGAATGGAGGCAGGGCAAGAGGAAGAAAGAATTAGTGTTTAATGGGTATAGAGTTTCAAGCTTGCAAGATGAAAAAATTCTAGAGATTAATCGCACAACAATGTAAATATGCTTAACACTATCGAACTGTACACTTAAAACTGGCTACAATGGTAAATTTAATGTAATGTGGTTTTTGCTACAATAAAAAAGTAAAAGAATGGAGAAATCCGTAACATACTAACATTAATTAAAAGAAAGCAGGAGTAGCTATATTAATTTCAGACAAAGCAGGCTTCAGAACTAGAAAAATTAGCCCTGATAAAGAAGTCAATTAATCAAAAAGACATAACAATAATAAATATTTATGTGCCTAATAACAGAGCTCTAAAATGCATGAAGCAGAAATAAAAGTGCAGAAATTGACAAATCCACAGTTATTGTCAGTGATTTCATACTGCTATCTAAAAAACTGATAAACCCCATAAACAGAAAATAAAGATATAGAAGACATGAACAACACTATCAACCAACTTGACCTGACATTTATAGAATATCCTATCCAACAGAAGAAAATACATTCCTTTCAAGTGTATACACTAAATGTTTACCAATATTTACCATATTCTAGATCATGAAACAAGTCTCAATAAATTTAAAAGGATTAAAATAATCCAGAGCATATTCTCTAACCACAATGGAATTTAAGTCGATATCAATACAAAAATACGTGAAAAAGATCCAAATATTTGGAAACTAAGAAACCTCCTTTTAAGTAACCCATGAGCCAAAGAATAAATTGCAAGGAAAATCAGAAAGTATTTTGACTGAAAAAAAAAAGAAAACACAACATATTAAAATTTCCCTTTTAAAAAAAGCTAAAGCAGGGCTTACAGGATAATTTGTAGCATTCAAATCTTATATTAGAAAAATAGAAAAATGTAAAATCGATGACTAAGCTTCCTCTTTAAGAAACCAGAGAAATAAAACCAAACTTAATGTGAAAGGAAGTCAATAGTAAAGATAAGAGTGGAAATCAATGAAATAGAAAACAAAAATAATGGAGAAAACCAATGAAATCAAACCTCTTTCTTTAAAAATAACAATAAAAATGATAACCTTCTAGACAGGCTGATCAGGAGAGAAACATAACAAATTACCAATATCATCCTGAATGAGAGAAGGGCCATAACTGTAGATCTTGCCAACATTAAAAGGAGACCAAACAAATATAAAAATGTTATGTCAATAAATATAACTTGTTGATGGGTGCAGCACACCAACATTGCACAAGTATACATATGTAACAAACCTGCACGTTATGCGCATGTACCCTAGAACTTAAAGTATAATAAAAAAATAAAAATAAAAAAATAAATATAACTTAAGATAGAAAATGGGAAAATGAAATCATATAAAATTAAAATTGGAGAAGGCAGAAGATTAATGGAAGATTTAAAAAGAGTGCAAGAATAGAAAACAGTTACAAATTTGGTAGATATTTATCCAACTACACCAATAATCACTTTAAATATGAATGGTTTAAACTCCTTTAAAGACACAAACTGTCAAAACTCACTAAAGAAGAAATAGCTTGAATAGCCCTGTATCTATTAAAGAAATTGGGTTTGTAGTTTAAAATTTTCCCATAAAGAAAACTCTAGGTCCAAACAACTTTACTGAAGAATTATACCAAAATTAAGAAATATGTAATATTTATTCTACATAAACTCTTCCACAGAATAAAATTTGAGGGAGCACCCTGAATTCATTCTATTACTTAAGCATTATCTTGATCCCAAAACCAGGTGGTTATTCTAAGAAAACTAACCTACAAACTAATTTCCACCATGAACATAGAAGCAAAACTCCTTAACAAAATTTAAGCAAATTGAATCCAGCAATATATAAAAAAGCTAGTACATCATGACCAAGTGGAGTTTATCACCAGAATGCAAAATCAGTTTAACATTTTAAAAAATGTATCAAAGCATGATGATTAGGTTTTCACACTCATGTGTGAGATATGCCTCCCTTGAACTTTGTTACACTGGCACTTTACCCATTTGACATGAGGGAAAAAAACAAAATGAAAAAAAATCAGTGTAGTTGCCATATTAACATTCTAAAAGGAAAATCATATGATCATCTCAATAGTTACACAAAAATCATTTGCCAAAATTCAAAACACACATTCGTGATAAAAACTCTCAGTCAACTTAGAAGGGAACTTTCTCAACCTAGTAAAGGTCATGCATGGGAAACCTACAGCTAGTGTAATAATAAATGAGGAAAAGCTAAGTTTTTTCTCCTAAGATCAGAAACAATGAAAAGATGTTTTCTCTCCCTATTCCTAGTCAACAGAGTGCTGGACATACTAGCCATGTGCAATTTGGCTAAAGAAATAAATAGCACCCAGACTGGAAGACTGGAAAAGAAGAAATAGAACTATTTTAAAATTGACTTTCTCCAATTTCATTAGCCATGATATTTGGGTACAGACTTAGGTAGGACGAGGCTCAGGGACTCAACCTCTCTCTATTCTTGGTTCTGAGCTGCCTTCCCAGGCAAAAGGAATCATCCATACGGCATACAAGAAGAGCCTGTGAGGTGTGGTGCTACAGCCTCACGGTGATAACACTGGAGCATTTGCCTGACCTTGCCCTCTGCACACACTGCTTTCAGGAACACTTCAGAGTTTTCAATGTCTGGCCCAGACAGCCAAGAACTCAGAAACCTAGGTTCCTGTCACGTCTTGCTCAATCTTTCCATTACCAGCACTGTCATATGCCATATAACAACGTTTTGGCCAATGACAGACCATGTGATGTGGTCCCATGTGACATGGTCCCAGTGACAGACCATGTGACATGGTCCTGTAATATTAAAATGGAGTTGAAAAATTTCTATCTCCTAGTGATGTCATCACCATGATAATGTTGTAGCATGATTACTTTATTTTTTTCATAAATTTGATGTTGCCTCAGTGGATAGTGTTTATAATGTCTACAGTAGAGTAGAGTACAGTACTGTCCTAGGCCTTCGTGTTCACGCACCACTCACTCACTCACTGACTCACCCAGATCAATTTCCAGTCCTCAAGTTCCGTTCATGCTAAATGCCCTATACAAGTATATCATTTTTTGTATTTTATGTCATATTTTACCATACCTTTTCTATGTTTAGATGCACATATACTTACTACTGTGTTACAATTGCCTACAATATTCACTACAATAACTTGTGATAGAGGTTTGTAGTCTAGGAGCAAAAGGCTCTGCCATATAGCCTAGGTGTCTAGTAGGCTCTACCATCTAGGTTTGTGCAAGTGCACTCCATAATGTTCACACAGTGATGAAATTGCCTAACCATGCATTTCCCAGAACAGATCTCCATCGTTAAGTGGTGCGTGACTGAATTGTGATTACCCTACAGAGGCAGAATGAGCCATCCCTCCTCACCCGGAATTTGCTTCGGGATGTCAAGACTGATGTTGCCATACACCCACATGCCAAGAGGGTAAAAATGTTTGTTCTTCATATAATGAGATTCTCTGGGAAAAGCAGGATAGACTTCCAAGCAGGGTCAAAAATGGTTTTTAGAGAGAGCAGCAAGGGACAACTGAGTTGGAGTTTCATGGTGATTATGGAGTGGGGCTGGGGTGATGGCCTAGGCTTGCATGGTTTGAACTTCCCACTGATACAAAAGCAAAAAGCACCCTGGCTCTCTTATAACCCTCCCCAGATAAGGAGGTAGAAAGAGAAAAGGGATTAGTGGGGCTAGGAAGCTGTCAGCAGTCAAACACCACAAATGGAGTCTGATTCTTTATTACACCAACACCATCAGTAATTCCTTTAAAGAGCTGCCTCCCGACTCTCTACCCTCCGTGTGAGGAGCATCCCCCCAAGCGCTCACTGCAGAAACACCTGTCTTGGGAACAGCAGGCTGTGGGGGTGGGAGTATCACTCCCACACCAGGAACAGCCATAAGGTGACAGAACCTAATGAGCTTGCAGGGAATATTTAAATTGCTAAACAAGATAGTATATTTACTACCGCATTTATCCCTAAGCATTAGCAGTAAAAATCAAAGTGATGCCATTATGCGATCCTCCAGTGGCATGTACTTGGAAGCTCTCCTTTTTTAGCCAAAATTGATCTGAGGTTGTGTATACTTCTGTCTTTCAAACAGCAATTGAAAATCTGAAGGGTGGGGAATTAAGCAGAGAAAAAGGGAGGAGCTTAAAGCAAGGGCAGGAAATAATCTGTTCAGCTACCCCTGGGAGATGGTTATGAGAGCCTCGTCTGTCTCTGCTGTCCTATTAGAGGGCCTATCAGCAGTATAGTGTGAAAGAAAGCACCTCAGCTTTGAAGCCAACTGACAAATTTCAACTCTGGCTCAGTCACTTAATATGTGACCTTAAGAAATTTATTTTCTCATAACCTTGTTTATATCATCTATAAATTAGGGATAACAATACCTATCACAATAAGATTGTTATAAGGAATAGATTATAAAGTTTGTATAAGTTTCCAGTATAATGTGTTCCACATATATAATAGGTACTTGGCAAATGTTAGTGCATTTCTGCCACCATACTCATCCTTAGGACAACCACCAATAACAAAGAATTGTGAGTTTTAAGAAACATCCATGTTTCTTATCTCTCCATTATTCTATCCATGGTGCATACATTGCGCTCCAAAATTACCAAAAAAAGATCATCTTGTCTGCACTCTAAAACCTCCAGGAACTCACCACCTCCTCAGCACATTCCATCTTCCAGACATTCTAACAGAAAGCTCTCTCTTAAACCAAACTGAAATCTGGCTTGCCATGGCACAGAATCTTCCAAAGAGCTGTTAATAGAAAAGTATTCTGGAAGATGTTAGCAGTTGAGTAGAAAATAAAGGAAGCCCTTGATTTCAATTCCTGACCATATTTCAGACCAGAAATCTTGAAAACCTACCAAGGTACAAAGAACCCATGAAGGCAGTGTGAAATATTTTCAGATATGTTGTTTGTTTGTTTGTTTGTTTGTTTGTTTGTTTTGCTTTGTTTTGTTTTGTTTTCTTGGAGACAAGCTCTCTGTGCCATCATAGCTCACTGTAACCAAACTCCTGGGCTTATGCTATCCTCCCATCTCAGCCTCCTGAGTAGCTGGGACTATATGTATGTCACCATGCTCAGCTTACTTTAATTTTTTTTTTTTTTTAGAAATGAGGTCTCACTGTCTCCAACTCCTGAACTCAAGCAATCCTCCCCACTTGGCCTCTCAAAGTGCTGAGATTACAGGTGTAAGCCACCGTGCCCAGCCTCAAATATGTTTTTAAATGAATAATGCATAGCAGAGGTGACATGACAATAAGGAAAGTCCTCAAAAATCAAAAAGACATAAAACACCAACCCAAAGAGGTGTGAGTGCTGAGCAGCCAGTTGTCGTGAAGACACCTGCTCATCACTGGCAAACTGAAGTTTCCTTTTTCAATGAGCATTTTCCTGGAGAAAAGGAAAAGAAAAAAACAAAGGCCTGGGGCTTATAAAAGGTAAGAAGTTAATCTAAGGCCCCTGCATAAATCAGAGACCCTTAAAAGCTCAGTGAAAGGCTGGGCACGGTGGCTCACGCCTGTAATCCCAACACTTTGGGAGGCTGAGGCAGGTGGATCAAGAATAAAAAACTTACCAACATTAGATTTTGATGAGTTGATGAGTGCAGCACACCAACATGGCACAAGTATACATATGTAACAAACCTGCACGCTATGCACATGTACCCTAGAACTTAAAGTATAATAATAATAAAAAAAAGAATGCACCTAAATAAATAAATTGGAGAACTGCTTTGATGGGGGGAAAAAAAGAGATTTTGACAAATTAAGATCACATGCTATCATTTTAAAGGTAACCACTCAAATAATAGAAATAGAATGTGTAACATCTAAACTAGTGGAGGATAAAAATGCAAAGATTTTAAAAACCCTATCCAAAAGAAAATAAAAAAGAAGATAAAAGGAAAAACAGAGTATTGGAGGGAATAGGAAGCGCAAAACAAGTGGTAAATTTGGAAAGAAATACATTCGTAATAACATTAACCATAAATAAACTATATTGTTTAGTCAAAAGAGAAATATAAAGACAGACTAGATGAAGAAACAAAATCTAACTAAATATAAGGACACTGAAGGATAGAAGGAAAAGTTCTAGCACGGTGGCTCACGCCTGTAATCCCAGCACTTTGGGAGGCCAAGATGGGCGGATTACCTGAGGTTGAGAGTTCAAGACCAACCTGACCAACATGGAGAAATCCCATCTCTACTAAAAATACAAAATTAGCCAGGTGTGGTGGCACATGCCTGTAATACCAGCTACTCAGGAGGCTGAGGCAGGAGAATTGCTTGAACCTGGGAGGCGGAGGTTGCAGTGAGCCAAGATCGTGCCATTGCACTCCAGACTGGGCAACGAGAGCAAAACTCTGTCTCAAAAAAAGAAACAAAGAGAGGAAGGAAGGAAGGAAGGAAGGAAGGAAGGAAGGAAGGAAGGAAGGAAGGAAGGAAGGAAGGAAGGAAGGAAGGAAGGAAAGAAGGAGAGAGAGAAAGAAAGAAGGAAAAGTGGTGAAAAAGATACACTCTACTAATACCAACCATAGTAAAGTTGGTAGATTTCTGCTTCCAACCAAGATGGAGTAACAGGGACTGGATTTACCCTCATGCCAGAAAGAACCAAAAAACCAACAAACTATAAGAGAAAAAAAAAAAAAAAAAAGCCAAAACCCTGCATATCAGGTATCAAAGGACAATGATCCCTGAGAAATAGAAAACAAATAAGATGAAACTTACACCTGCCCAAGACTTTACTGCATTGAGAGAAATGCCAGGGCATGGCATAGGGAGAGGACACTGAGGCGGAACCCAAAGGACTTAAGGTGAGAAGATAAAGCTGAGAATCCAGATAGATCAAAGAATATCTAGTAGGCTAGAGTGCCAGAGAAGAGAAAGCTGCACAGAGAAAGAACTCTAGAAATCTGCAGGTGTCCCTCTAGCATTCAAGAGTACTGATCATCATAATGCATGTGAGGACACAACTTAAAGCCAGAAAAAGAATGACCTGAAAGGACCAGAAGTGACAGTGCCCAGCAATGACACACAGCTAAGAATAGTGACTCTTCCCACCAGTCAGACTGGAAAGCCTCAAGACTCACAGGCTATTGAGCATATTGCACAGAAAGGTCGTGCCTTAATAATGGGAACTAATTAGCCCTACACTGAGCACCACTCTGTTCCCACCTGACAGATCATACAAGCAAAGTCCTGAAAGGATCAGTTTCCAAGTGATTTAAATGCATCTTAGAACAAAGCTCAAGAATACTGGAAGTAATTCAAAAATAACCAGCATCAAATAAGGTAAAGTATACAATGTATGGCATCCAATTAAAAATTACCAGTCATACAAAGAAGCAGGAAAATATGACCCATACTGAGGAGAAAAATCGATAAGCCAAAGCGGATCCAAAACTGATACAGATGTTAGAATTAGCAAATAATAATGCTAAATTAGCTATTGTCACTGGTTTCATATGTTCAAAAAGTTAAGTAGAGACATAAAAGATGTTAAAAGATTCCAGCTGAACTTCTAGAGATGAAAACTGCAACATGTGAGATGAAAATATTCTGGATGAGTTTAACAGCAGATTAGCATAAAATACGGAAAAAAATAGTGAACTTGAAGACCTAACAATAGAAACTATCAAAAAAGAAAAGCAGTATGCAAAAAAATCAAAGACAGGCTGGTCGTAGTGGCTGATGTCCTGGCAATTTGGGAGGCTGAGGTGGCCAGATCACTTGAGGTCAGGAGTTCGAGACCAGCCTGGCCAACGTGGTGAAACCCTGTCTCTACTAAAAATACAAAAATTAGCCAGGAGCGGTGGCAGGCACCTGTAATCCCAGCTACTCGGGAGGCTGAGGCAGGAGAATTACTTGAACCTAGGAAGCAGAGGTTGCAGTAAGCTGAGTTCACACCACCTCGCTCCAATCAGGGCGAGAGATACTCCGTCTCAAAAAAAAAAAAAAAAAAACTCTCTCTAAAAAAGAGAATTTTAAAATATCTTTATTGTGGTGATGATTTCATGGATGTATACATAATATCAAAATCTATCAAATTATATACTTTAAATATGTACAGTTTATTGCATGCCAGTTATGCCTCAAGAAATCTGTTTTTAGAAAAACTTGTGCAGCTATATTAATATCCATCAATAAATTTTAACATATAAAGTAAAACAAAATTAAAGAGGCATACTTAATAATAATCATTTCAATTTACCAGAAACATATAACACTAAATTTGTGTGTGTGTAGTAACACGACCTCAAAATACAGACAGCAAATTTTGGCAGAACTATGGAAGACAAATCATCATAGAAAATCTTCATGTTTCTCTTTCCATAACTGATAGAACAAGTAAACAAATCCAGTGAAGCTATAAAATATTTCAATAATTTGATTAACAAACTTAACAGCCATATGTAGAACACTGTATTCTAAAACTATATAATACAGATTCTTTTCAAGCACACATGGAAGAATTATAAAAATATAAGAACATATCAGGTTTCAACAATTTCAAAGGATGGAAATCATACAGACTGTGTTTTCCGATTACAATGCAATTAAGCTAAATGTAACTAACAAACATTAAAAGTATTTACCATACACACTGGGGCCTTCATGATAGTAAAAATACCATGTATCAAAATTTATGAGATGTAGCTAAGCAATATTTGTAAAAAGTTTAGAAAACAAGAAAGGCTGAGAATTATGAACTAAATATCTATCATGAGAAGCTTTATAAAAGCCTTTTATAAAAGCATTAACCCAAAGAGTGGAAAAGAATAATAATAATAAAAGTAAGAGCAGGAATCAGTAAAATAGAATACAAACATAAAAGAGAATAGTCAAAGTCAAAAGTTGCTTATTTGACAAAATAAAAAAGTTGATAAACCTCTAAACAAGAAAAGAGAGGGATAGAAAAAAGGCACAAATAAGTGTTAAAAGTGAAAATGGAGACTTTATTGCAAATCTTACAGATATCAAAAAGGTATTATAAATAACCTTATTCCAGTAAATTTGGAACTTTAGATATAATGGATAAATTTCTAGAATAATAAAATTTACCAATCTGAACTCGAAAAGAAATAGAATATACAAATAGTCCTATAACCATTAAGTAAACTGAATTTGTAGTCTTCAATCTTCCCAAAGAAAACTCCAGTTTCAAATAATTTCACTGGTAAATTCAATAAAATATTCAAGGAAGAAAAAATTTTATCTTACACATATATTTTTTAGAGAATAAAAAGAAAGGACATAGTCCCCAACCCATTGTATGAGGTACCTTGATATTCATACCAAACCTGAAAAGGAAACTATTATTTTTAAAAATCATAGGCCAATCTCAGTATGAATGTAGATGCAAAACTCCTAAACAAATATTGGTAAACTGAATCCAACAATACATGGGCAGTTCTTGCTTTGCACGGTTCAGAAATGCAGACATTTCAGTTACTACTTTTTAAATAATACCAGTCCTCAAATATAGTAACTGCTAATAATTACATAAATGCAAAAATCACTGTAGATCTTCAGTCCACAAATCACTATGTAAATAATAGATTGCAATATGATTGGTGACTAATCATATAATGCCTTCAAAATCTGTTGATGATTGGCCACTGCACATTTGTTATTCAGGTCATACGCAGACAGCAAAGCATGTTTCCTCTTTGTCTCTCAGTGATAAGCTCATATGACATAAAAATGGATAGTTTTAAAAGGGAAAAGGCTAACAAAGATGAAATGACAGCAAAGAAATGAAAAGTGATAATACCGAAAGTGAAATTCAAAGAGAATGCAAATAAAGTTGTAAAAGAAATAGATGGTCATGGGAATGTTGACACTGCCTCCTTCAAGAAACTATATGTAGACAACCAGAGAAATTTGGTGAAGATAAACCTATTGACATAAACAAGGAAGGTGGTTGTGATGAAAAGGATGAAGAGGTCCCACAGAAAGTGACACTAATGACAAATGTCACAACAAAAAAGCTCTCAGAGATATTTCATAACATTGAAAGCATAAGAAACAAAATGCTGGAAGTTAGCCCAAACCTAGAAAGGCATATGACAATTCTCCAAGGCATATAAAAGATGCTTGCTTCAAAAATTATGTAATCGTAAGACGGCAAGCACTATTCAAACTACTGTTTGATCAGCTTTTTTGCAAAGAGATAAAACATTTTAGTTCTCAATATTTCTGTGTTTTATAGTGTACTCAATAAGCACCACTTTTACTATTTTTTCATTTATCTATATGTTTATAACAGACAGTTTTTAACGTTTTGAAAAAAATTTAAAGATCACAGAAAAATTATAATTTTTCTATGGATTAAGATTTCTTTTCACAGTTTCAGCTTGCATAATTACTTTACCATTGTGTACCACCATACAAAGTGAGAACTGTTTATATGCATATGTATTTGTAACAGTCATGACCAAGTTTTATGTGTTTTGAGAATGCAAGACTAATTTAATATTAGAAAATCAATCGATTAAGTCACTATAGTAACAAAATAATTTTTAAAAATGGGATCATCTCAGAGATTTCAGAAAAGTCTTTGAAAAATTGTAATTCCAATTTAAGATAAAAACTCATAGCAAACTAAGGATAGAAAAGAATTTCCATAATTTGACAAAGAATAAAGAAAAGTTAAATAAGTAGGAAGCACAAAATCCATAGTAAAAATAGATCCAAATGTATAATTCATCAAACTAAATGTAAATGGAATAAACAAAAATTATGAGACCCAATGTTTTTTAAAATGCCCTTTAAGACAAACTTCACCTGTTCTCATTTACTTGTGGGAGCTAAAAATTAAAACAACTGAAGTCATGGAGATAGAAAGTAGAATGATTGTTACCAAAGGCTGAGAAGAGTAGTGTAGGGGTGAAGTAGGGAGTGGGGATGGTTAATGGGTACAAAAACATAGAACTAATGAATAAGACCTAGTATTTGAAAGCACAATAGAATGACTATAGTCAATAATAATGTAATTTTACATTTAAAAAAAACTAAAAGAGTATAATTGGATTGTTTCTAACACAAAAGCTAAATGCTTGAGGTGATGGATACCACATTTACCCTGATGTGATCATTATACATTGCATGCTTATGCCAAAATACCCCACATACCCTATAAATATATACACCTACTACATACCACAAAAATTTTAAAAGTTGTTGAATGAAGTCATATTACTTTGAATAAACAAATAACTAGAACATAAGAACATAGAATAATGGGGCAAAGAAAGTTACTATATAATAATAAAAGGTCTCATTCACCAGGAATGTGTAAAAAATCTAACCTCATACACACTTAAAACATAGCTCAAAATAAGTAAAACAAACATCAAAACAACTCTTAAGAAGAAATGTTCTAATTCACTACCATAATGAAAGATTTTAACACCTGTTTTTCAATAATTAATAAACAGTCAAAAAATCAGCAAGCAACATAACTTACAAGCTTAATCTAATAAATAGCTACAGAATAATTGACTCAATATTGGACTATATGCATTCTTTTAATATATTCATGAAACACTGATAGAAATGTATCATGTGCATGACCATAAAGCAAGCCTCAAAACTTTCAGAAAACTGGTACGTACAAACAGTATTCTCTAGACACAAAACAATTAAGTTATAAATCAATGCAAAGAGACAAGGTTTTAAATCTCCAAATAAATTTTCAAACCTACATATGATCAAGCCTCTCTACTTGTCTACCAATTCCCCCAGAAATACAAGAGCAAAGAAATATGTCAAATTACACTACGAGGATGCAATGATCAAAGCTCAGACTGTGCTAAACTCTGTAGGACAAACAACTCAACTTCTTAAACATATAAATGTATAAAATTTGGAGGCGAGGAAAGGGGAAATGGCACTCCTTGAACTCCTTTCTCTCTTTCTCTATATAAATATATATATATAGAGAGAGAGAGAGACATTTCAGCTAGTAGCAATGTATGGATTCCATTTGGATCCTGATCCATACAAACTGTTGAAAGGGTGAGAAGACACTAAGAGAAAGTTAGATATTCAAGTGTTCACTGAATATTGATGATATTGAGGAATTATTAAATTATATGATGTATGGGAATTGCTTCAAAATAAAGGGAAGGTTCTAGAGAGGGGCATATAAGTGAAACAAGATTGCCTATGAAGTGATCATTGCTGACTGGCTGATAAGCATGGAAGTTCATTCAATTATTCTATTTTGTGTATTTTAAATTTTCAGTAATAAATGATTAAAAGAAACTAATGAATTTAGAAAGGAAATGAACATTACAGGCCAATCTCCCTCATGGCTATGTTTGCCAGTTATTTACCCCATTACCCACCCTTGGCAGCTCAGACCTACCCTTTAATATTGTGTTCTATACTGCCAAGGCTGGAAACTGCGAAATACGTTCCTTAGTTTCCATTGCCAGTGGACTTTCTTTTAGATTCTGCTAATGGGAATTTGAAGTCACTGTTGAAAAATCAGAAGTGGACAAAGAGGGAAGTTTTCTGCTTTTGGCTCCAACAGTGGGGCAGTTGCTGGTTGTTGTAGTAACAGTGAAGATAGAGATTCTGAACTCCAGAAGCTTGGCCTAAGGCAAACTTCTGTCTGTGGTTCCAACCCAGGTCAACATTTGATGGGTCCAGAACTGACTGAGATAGTTCCTCCAACAGCACAATGGCAGGTGCTGCTAATAGGTTCCAATCCAGGGCATTAGCAGCTTCTAATCTTTAGGTGTTACCCTTTCTTACTCTTGACTCCTCCAGTACCTTTCCTTCTCCTTTTTGCTTCTGCAGCCCTTCCAAAAGAAATATATCCAATTCCCTTTATTAAGTTCCCTTTATTCAAAATACCTACAGTGGTTTCTGCAATCCTAAGTAAAGCCTGACTGATACCAATACTTGGTGTCAGGAGTGCTTGCAGAAAGAGAACCTCATAAATGGAATCCTGGGGTTGGGTTGCTGACCCGTTTGCGTAAGAGGGCAGTGATCATCTCATTACATGTTGGAAATAAGATATTGTAAATTCATGCCTTGTGGTGCCATTACAATTTCTCAAATCATCACTAGTGAATGTTCGGAATGTAGTGTCTATTAAAGGCCAGATTTGGAAGGCCAAGTGACTAGGGCACTTGTCTGTCATGACAGTGACAATGACAGTAGAGACTGAGATAGGCTACCTATTTCTGATGAAACTGGAGAGCTAACACAAAGAAAATGACAGATTCAAAGACAAACTTCCAGCATAAGGCACGGTCAGAGAACTAGAGAGTACGTTGAAGCACTAAAAATATCTCTTAATTTTTGTAGCCGTAAAGCAGATATGGCTGAAAATAAGATTCCAAATGTGACTGTACATGTTGCAGAATTACATTATAAGTTTAATTTATAGCTTCATCAATTCTCCTATGTGAAAATTAGGACATGGGAGGATTAGGAACCTGCGATTTTGAATGGAGATATTTTGTACACTAGAAATAATCTAAGAAATAAAATCCCTCAAATCCCCCAAGCTTCCCTTACCAACAGGAATAGTTACTTCTTCTCCTTCCAAGGAAACTAGCCAATCTTTGCTATAATAACCTCACCTGAGGCAGTTGTCTTTCAAAGGATTCCTATACTCCTCAAGCTCACGCCAATGTACACCTATTGCTTCTAGATTCATAACTATAACCAGATCCCAGGAAAGTCTCATGCAAGAGGACATAGGCTATATACACCCAAAGAATTGCATTTTCTGCTCATTTTTATTACTAGAAACCCAGAAAATATGTATTTGTGTAGAAGTAGATTTCAAGGAGGATAGAAATAGCCTTGGATAAGGCAGAATTGATCAATATAGGGGATATATTAATCAATATATGGAAATCTGTATTTAATGCATTGTCTTTAGTAGTCAACAGTTTGTTTGATTGACTAAAATTTGGACTCAGCACTCAGCACTGGTCTACAATAAGTGAAATTGAGATGCCAAAATTCTCTGGCATAAAACAGAGAGAGAGAATTAAGTTGGAACTCTGGGAGCAGCAGCAGTCAACAGTATTCCCTTTACAAGGATATCCATCTCACCACTTTTATTCAGCTTAACACTCAAAGTCCTGGCCAGAGCAATTAGGCAAGAGAAAGAAATAAAGAGGATCCAAACTGGAAAGGAAGAAGTCAAATTAGCCTTGTCCACATATGACACAATCTTATTCCTAGATAAACCTGAAGACTCCACCAAAAAGCTGTTAAAACTGATAAAATAAATTCAGTAAAGTTGTAGGATATAAAGTCACATAAATAAATTGGTAGCATTTATATACACCAATAGTGAACAATTTGAAAAAGATACCAAGAAAACCATCACATTTGCAATAACTGCAAAAAAAAAATCTAGAAATCAATCTAACCAAAGAAGTGAAAGATCTATAGAAGGAAAACTATAAAACTCTGATGAAAGAAACTGAAGAGGAGATTAAAAAAGTCAAAAGATTTTCCATGTTCAGGGATTAGAAGAATTAATATTTCTAAAATGACAAATATTACAATTTACAAATTGTAAAGCAATTTGTAAAGCAAATTACAAATTTGATGCAATCTCTCTCAAAATACCAATGACATTCTTCACAGAAACAGAAAAAACATTCTAAAATTTATATGAAACCACAAAATACCTTGAAGAGCCAAAGCAATCCTGAACAAAAAGAAGAAAGCTGGAGGCATCACACTACCTGATTTCAAAATTTATGACAAAACTACAGTAATCAAAACATCATATAATGGTACTGGCCTGAAAACAGACACATAGACCAATGGAACAGAATAGAAAACATAGATATAAATCCATGCATCTACAGCCCACCCATCTTCAACAAAGGTGCCAAGAACATATAATGAGGAAAGGACAATCTTTTCAAAAAACGGTGTCAGAAAAACTGGATATCCATATGCAGAAGAATAAAACTAGATCCCTATCTCTCACCACACACAAAAATCAAATCAAAGTGAATTAAAGACTTAAATCTAAGGCCTAAAACTATGAAACTACTGGAAGAAAACACTGGGGAAGCACTCCAGGGCTTTGGTCTGGACAAAGATTTTTTTATGTCAGGCAGCAATAGCATGGGTAACCAAAGCAAAAACAGACAAACAGGATAACATCAGGCTAAAAGTCTTCCACACAACAAAGGAAACAAAGTGAAGAGGTGATCCACAGGATGGGGAAGAATATTTGCAAACTGTCCATCTAACAAGGGATTAATAACCAGAATATATGTATGTAAGGGGCTCAAGCAACTTAATAGCCAAAAAAAAAAAAACCAATTTTAAAATGAGCAAATATCTGAAAAAATGTTTCTCAAAAGAAGATATACAAACAGCCAACAGGTATAGAAAAATACTCAATATTGCTAATCATCAGAGAAATTCAAATTAAAACTCCAGTGAAATATCTCACCCCAGTTAAAATGGCTTGTATCAAAAAGATAGGCAATGCTGGCGAGGATATGGAGAAAGGGGAACCCTCATACACTATTTGTGGGAATGTAAATTAGTACAATCACTATGGAAAACAGTATGGAGGTTCCTCAAAAAACCAAAAATAGGGCCAGGCACAGTGCCTCATGCCTATAATCCAAGCACTTTGGGAGACCAAGACGGCAGATCACTTGAGCTCAGGAGTTCGACTCCAACCTGGGCAACACAGCGAAAAACCATCTCTAAAAATAAAAAAATAAAAAATAGAACTACTATGTGATATGCTATATGATCCAGCAATTCCACTACTAGGTATATAATCAAAAGAAAGAAAGGAATTCAATATATTAAAGAGATATCTACACTCCCATGTTTATTGCGGCACAATTCACAATAACCAAAATATGAACTCAACATAGGTGCCCATCAACGGATGAATGAATAAAGAAAATGTGGTATGTATATGAAGTGAATAATATTATTCAGCCATAAAAAAGAATGAAACCTTGCCATTTGCAGGAACATGGATGCAACTGGAGGCCATTGTGTTAAGTGAAATAAGTCAAGCACAGAAAAATAAATATTACATTGTTTTTCTCATTTACATGGGGGAACTAAAAAAGTGGATCCATGAAGATAGAGAACAGATTGGTGGTTACCAGGGAAGGGTAGAGGGGAAGGGAGATGAAGGGGAAAAAGAGAATATAAATGTAGTTATTACCACTTAATTGTATACTTAAAAATGATGAAGATGATAAATAATTCAAAAAGAAAGACAATGTCAACAAATAGAGATGCCAGGTGCCAAAGTAGGCTACAGGACAAGCAAGCTATAGCAAATAATGGCATAATAGTTCCAGGAATGCTGGTAGCTGTTTCTTGATGTGGAATTGTTGAGTTTGAAGTAAAATTTTATCTGCACCTGACTCCTCCCACCCCCGGTCTCCCCGCAGAAACACTAGTATTGCCTTTAAGTGGTTCCCTTGCAGCAGTGGCCTATGTAAACAGTAGTGATTCAAAACCAGAACAGCCCTGTGGAGTGAATTCTACCATGGTTCCTGCTGGTCTTCCTTGCTTCTGGACCTTTCTCTGAGCTCTGAGCCTGGTCCTCCAGCCTTGCTGTAGGTATTGTCTTTTCCATGATATTTCATTCAAAATTCCTTTTCCATTGAAGTCAACCGGAGTTACATATAACAATAAACCATGAATTATGCAGTTTGTATTTTTATCTTTCAGCTACAAAGGCTGTTTAGTAGCCCACATCCTATTAACTTTAGTTTCAGTGGTCATCTCTGTTTCTCACTGGAGAATACTGGGAGAATAGTGGTGGAGAGAGCAAATTAGGGAAATGCAGATTAAAACCAGAATAAGATATTATTTCACACCCACCTAATTGTAAAAAATATGAAAATTCTGAAAATGCCAAGTGTTGGTTAGCATGTAAACAGTGGTTGGAGTATAAAATGGTACAACCACTTTAGAAAACAGTTTCTAGTAAAGTGGATGATGTGCACAACTCCTGTAACCCAGCAACATCTACTTGGAAGACTAGATTGTAGAGAAAGGCTTATTCATACGTGCAGGAGAAAAGTCCAAGAATGTTCACATGGCATAGTTTGTAATAACTACAGGAGAAATATGAAAGTACCCCAAATGTTCGATAGGTAAATAGACAACTAGCTTGTGATGTATTTATACAATGGAATATTGAACAGCCATAAAGATGAAATAATTATAGAATATGTCAACGTAGATTAATTTTATCAATATAATGTTTAATGAAAAAATGCAATTCACAGAAGGTTGCAAACAATGATTTCAAGTGGTATAATATTTGAAAAAGGTGAAGCTAAACAATACTGTTTGGGGATACATAGAAAAGTGGTAAAATTCAGGGTGGAGTTACCTTTAGAGAGAGGAGAGAAATTTGAATGAGGAGGGGCACACAAGGGAACTTCATAGGGATGGTAATAATCTATTTCTTAAGGTGTTGTTTCTCTAATATTTTTGAAACCACTTATATGTGTTATATATGCAGTTTTATAATTACAAAATAATCATAATTTTTAAAAAGTGATTTTGTGACTCAGCTGGCTGCCACTTCAAATGCTCATGAATTTGAAAAAAGTAATTTAAAAAAAGAAAATGTCTTCTGCCTGCATAGCCCTGTTTACCTACTAAACAGGTTTGGTTTTATTTGTAAACATAGGATTCAGCATCTTGTATAGTCTTGTGAATCATGAATCTCCAAGAGAAGAATTTAAAATTCCATAATTTCCAAACTTTTTTAACCATGGAATATTTAGACTTGGAATACCTAAAATACAGATATGGTTTGAGAAAAATACTTTTCTACAGATGTGTCCTAGTTCTGTGCCACACCTCCCACCCCCAACCCAGAGTTATTCATTTCTGCATTCTTGGTCCCAAACCCTAGCTGAGTGTCTAGGACGGACGCTGCTTCCCATCTGCCTACCTAGACTCCTGTTCACTGCTGGCTCCTGGGTTCCTAGAGATGTTGCAAAACCTGTTTGCTTGGAAAGTCCACATTCTGGCCTTCCACTCTGGCCTGAGGCAGGGTTTCTCAGGCCTGTCGTCCTCCACATACCTGTTTCATGCTGTGTTCTACCTGCAGCACTGGCGTTCCTCCCAGCACTTGCAGAGGAGCCTGTCTGCTTATTGCTTACTCCAGCACAGGAGGCAGTCATTCCAGATCATCTGACCCCGCCCTGCTCCCCAACCAGTCAGATCACATTGGATGTGACCTGACATAAGGTCATGAAACTTGAAAATCATATCCCTGGGGACAGGCAGAACTGGAGTGACAGAGAAGAAAAGACTTAGGTAGACAGGCACCAGAAAAGTATTGCGGCATTTGCCCGTGAGGTCACCACTAAACATGTGGTCATTTCTGAGGCTCAAAGTCTAGCCCAGAATCATAGCTGAAATCTCTGGGTCTTCCAAAGAGAAGAATTGGCCTTAATAGTTGATTAGTGGATATGACTCAAGCAAGCCAAATAGCCCACAGACAAACAGGCCATGGAAGAAGAAAGCAGCTCCACCAGAAATCTCTGAGATAGACAAGGAGAAGTCTACAGGGCTACCAGGCAGTGAGAAGCACAGAAATGCTATTGTGGAGGATCTTAGGAGGCAGGACCTGAGTTCTGGATGATTGTAGCTAAGAGTGGAGCCAGGTGAGTACTGTTGTGACTGTATTTTTGTCCCCTCTGTTTCTCTCTCCATCTCCCTGACTTATGTGGCCTACGGCAAGATAAGTTATGTTACAAATGGAATTCAAATTAATATGTTGTGACTTACTAAGTAGCATTTCAAACTTTAAGACAAAAGTCAAACAGTATAGGGTTCTTTATTTAAGCAGTTCTGGCTAGCGTTAAATGAAAAGGAATATTTTGAAGAATATCAGATAACTCACAGAATCAACAGAAAGCTGGAGAACAATGCCCAGAAACACGATGGAAACCCAGGATAGCCAGTGGGGACTAGACAGGGCCTCAGGACCCATCTGGGTAGGGCAGTGTCTGTGCTGGTCTAGGCCACCGCAGCCTAAGGGTGCTCAAAACCAACAGGGCTGACTGCCAAATCTCAAAGGCTCTGCCGCCACCATAAAGAAAGTCTGACCTGTTCCAGATTCTTAGCAAAGTTCTCTTAAGAGTCAAAGTGTGATATGGTAGTGCCTGTTTGGCTCAACCAAGATCACAGGCCAGCTCCCACAAGGCCTTTGGGAGGCTAGGAGAGAACAACTCTTCCCTTTGGTTTCCACTGTGAGAGAAGAGTAGCCTGCACACCCAGCAGGGGGTGGGTGGGGAGGTCCCAAACCCAGAATGGTGCAAAGCTGGCTGAGCAGCACAAAGAAATGACGACTGTTCATTACAACATTATAATGTTGTGTGGTGCTATAAACTAACAGTATTGTGAATAATAACTATTAAAATGAGTGTGAAATGACTTAATGTGAATAAATGAAGAAATGCTGTATGTGTGTGAGTGTGAATGACTATGAAGGTTGCCAGCTGTGAGCAACAAGAGGATTGCAAGACAAAATCAAAGGACCCAGCTTCAGAGGTGACAGCACAGAGGCCACAGAACAGAGCTAGCACAAGGTTCCCAGACCTGCAGGGAACCGACTAAGAAAGAGCTAGAAGCTTCTGTCAGGCTGGGAAGGAGCCTCAACATGAACAGAAAGTCCCCTTCCTCTAGGCCCAGAGAGGGCTGGTACCTCAGGGGTCTTCTTAAGGAAAAGCTGAACTGAATAGAGCAAGTTCTTGCCAGTAGAACTTCCCCAGTGATTCCATTTCAACCATGGCTACAAATGGAGAGTGGTCATCTCTGAGTGATGGGATTCATAGGAAGTATTTATTTCTGTTTAGAACATTCATCTGCTAAACTTTCTGTGGTAAACATGTGTGGCTTTTATAATCAGAAAAGAAAGGGTGAAAGAAATAAGACAAACTTCAGTGAAAGCTGCCCCTTTCTTTTCACTTCCTGTAAGAATAAATAAATCATCTTAGGATAACAATTAGAAACTAAATGTGCAAGAGGGAATATGTGTCTGGTGTGTGTGTCAAAGACAAAATTTAGCAAATTGTAAATCTGTAAGAAACTAGAACTTGGCCCTCATGGCTTCAGTTTGGACTGGTTTGGATTGGGTTTTTTGTCAATTTGATTGCTCCTAACTGGGTTCTCACTTTGCAAATAAACAAACAAAAACCCAAAACTTATTATTTAATTTGAGAGGACAAGGGTCTCTATCTTTAGCGTCAACACCCTGCCTTCAGCTTCTTCCTCCACCACACTCATATTTTTCTGGGAGACCCCTCTGTTGTTCTCCAGAGCAGCCCATTCAGCCCCCAAAGAATGTGCATAGATTATTTTCTTGCTATCAGGAATGGCTCCTTGGAGCATGCAAATGCACACTGCAGCAGGTGCCAGCTCTCAGAAAGTTAAACACCAAGGGGGTCAAGCCTGCAAAAGGGAGGCACCAATGCAGGATATGCAAGTCCCCAGGGGGCAAAGCCTCTTCATATTCTAGACACCAGGGCAGGGTGGAGAGGAAATCCAATCCAGAGAAGCATGTCAAGTGGTGTGACTGCAGGTGTAGTAGAGAGGGATCACTCCTAGGAAATCCACCTGAGGGGAGGCAAGGGGAATCCCCAGGAAATGACTGGGGAGCTGGAGATCTGAGAAATCTGAGCTGAGAGGCAGGCAGGGTCTGTTTTCATGCACCACATGCCCAACCTAACTTGGGCCTTCAGGGAGCTGTCGACACCCTGTCCACAAGCCATGTGTTCAGGATTTGACCCACAAGCCACCCAGCCTTGTGTACCCATTCCATACCTCATTCCGTATTCTGGTCTCTCCATGTTTATTGTCCCTGCTTCCTTGGTCCCTTTTCAGTTCTCTACTATAGCATACCTTTCTTACTAAAGAAGTAACTCAAAGTAATTCATCATGCTTCTTTACTAGAGACAAATCAATGCTAAGAAGTGGTAAAAAAAAAAAAAGAGAGAGAGAGAGAGAGAAAGAAAGAAAGAAAAGAAAAGAAAAGAAAGAAAAGAAAAGAAAACTTTTTTAAAAAATAAAAGAGCTCCTTAAAGAGATTTTCTCCCTTTGTAGTGAGAGAAATTGAAAGAACACTGAATAAAAAGAGAATTGTACAGATAAACAGTTAAACAGTGGTATACCAAGGATGGAGGATGGGGAGAGTTGTCCATCAAGGTGAGGAATATTTTATCACTGACGTTGCTTAGAACTGTCAGTGAATGATGATAATAAAAAGCAGACCGACTTTTTCTTGTATCTGTTATTGTTTTAAAATTCTACATAGACATTGCACATCCTTATTTCTTGCATTCAAGGCAAAGCACTCCAACCTCCCTCGGTACTGACTAGCTCTCTGAGTCTTTCTGTGTTCCAAGTGAATCTGCACATTGCAAACGTTTTCGTCAATAGCCTTTGATTTCTTGATCCATAAAATGGCATCCACGAAGCAGAAACAATGGAGGCCAGGGGAGATTTAGATATCATTTAGTCCAATCCTCTCATTTCACAGTGAAGGAGAAGGTGGAGATAGATGACGTGATTTGTCCAAGTTGGTGCCAGAGCTAGGTCTTCACCTCAAGTCTCTGGCTCTCTGCATCCAGGGTTGTATCTAGTAGAGAAAGGGGCAGAGCTAGCTCAACATTTTACAGTTATTTTTAGGTCCCTTTCCCAATTCAACCAATAACTTTCTCTTAACTATTGAAGGCTCTAATAAAATAATGTGATCTCTGCCTGAGCCTGAAGGCAGCTGTCTCAGAAGAGGATCAAAATCCCTCCCCTTACAGCCACCTGAACATGGACTTGATAGCTCCCCTGGATTCCATTCACAGAATATTTCTGCATTATTGCAATAAAAAGTGCAAAAAAATCCCTTTTCCCAGGCATATTGCTTCCTGCACTGCTCCAACTTTTATAGCTTCTTCAACTGGCCACTCCATGTAGCTTGTGGCATTAATTATTCTGCACCCTTCATCTGGAAGCAGAACTTCTCTAAAACCTTCAAATTTTCCTCAGCTCCAGCCATTGCAGCAACCCCAGCACCTGGGAACCATGAGGTCATTGTCACCTTTCCAGGTCCTGTTGATATCTTAGAGATGCAGTAGTAGAAAACATTAGCATATCTGGAACTCAGTTATGTTTTTATTCTTCCATCCTTGGCCAGAAGAAAGTTTCTTTTCCCAGACCCCTGGGATACAGAGATGGGCATGACGGCCACGGGTGCTCTCAAAAACAAGAAGATTTAACATCAGCTAGAATAGAGGTTCTAGAATGAATGAAGCAAATCAGCTGCTCCCCCACTGGAGAAAATCATGACCTGGTGCACTCCACAAGCAGGCTGATGTTTTTTCCAGTTGTCCATTATTTTTAGATTATCCATGTCATTCTTCTCATTAGCCCAAGGCATTGAGAGTTCACAGTTGGTATGGCTGAATCATTGCCCAAGTGACTCAGCCTCCTGATTAAAAACAGATCAAAAAAGCTTGTTAGTTCATCATTACTTATAGAGGAAAGGCTCAACTCCCTAACGGGATGTTCAAGGCTTTCCTAAACTGGCCCCAACCAACCTCACCAGCTTCATCACCCATCATGACTGTAAAGCTCTTCTCTTTCCTTCTCACACTCCCACTTTCCGTGTCTAATGCTCACTCATCCTCCGGGACTCAGCTTAAGTCATCTTCTCCAAGAAGTCTACTTTGACAGCATCTGGGCTCTTACTCAGAGCTCCCTTACCTCCATCTCAGATTTGTCACTCTGCTTTCATGCTTCCTTGTCTGTTTCCTCCACTAGACTGTGATCTCTAGGGTTGCCACTGCATGACAAACGTGTGACTGTGGACAAGTCTTTTACCCTAAATTTCAATTTCATCATTTGTAAATGAGAATAAGAATGGAACCCTCTCCGGCAGTTATTGGGAAGAATACATGGGTTAATACATATAAAGCATTGAGTAAGCTCTCAATAAATATTTGCTATTATTATGATCAGTATTCAAGGCATAGACAAGGTTCATAATTCTTGGTCTTCCCAATACCTAACTCAACACCTGGCACACAACAAATACTCAACAATTACTTGTTGACTACATTAATAAATAATAAATATTCCATCCAAACCTATTTGCCATTTTCTAAACACTCCATGCCTTTTATGGCTCTTTGTCCTTACACACTCTGTTTGGAATATCTGTTACTTCCTACCCCCCTTACCCCCATCCCTTTTCTAACTTCAAGACTAAGATCAAATATCACCTCCTCTTTTCTACCTCCCTGGGCTCGTGGAGCAGATTTTACTGAGTTTACATAGAACTTTGTTCATGCCATTAGGATCATACTCATAGCATTATCTTACAATTATTATAATAGTTTGCTTACAATACATTAATTTCTCCATCTCTACAGTGAGCTCCTCTGGAACAATGACTGATTTATGTATCCCCAAACCCAGTTCCAACTCAGTAGCTAGCACAGTGCTGGCACATTAGGCAGCTAATTGACAAAGAATAGGTTCCCCAGTGAGTCCAGAGGTTGATCCCAGTGTTTCAGAGACAGTGAGAAAAAATCTAAGGACCTTTCCTGGAGAGGCAGGGAATATGGCTGTGTGCTTGGAGCAACACTGCCATTTCTTTATTTCTGCTGCTTACTATGCAAACACCTTAACAACAGTAAAGCAGTAATTTAAAAGGGAAAGAAGCATCATTCACTAAACTATTATGCTAACACATCAACTGCTTTCATTTTTCTTTGTTCCCCTAAAGTCTTCTATTTATATGCACGGATAAGTTTGCACAGTTGCACTCATAATGTAGACACATTTTAGCATATTACTTTTTTACTTAACCTTCTCTCATAACATATTTACAAGTTACTATACTGTCTACAAAACAATTCTGGCTGCATAATATTCCATTTGATGATTTTAAGTTACCACTATTAAAAATAATGCTATATCAAATATCTTTTCGCACAGAACTTTTCTTCTTCTAATTGGTGGGATTTCTTTCAAACATTTCTTTCTAAGACTTTATAATTTTTCTAGAGCCTTGACAAAAGAGCTAACCTTTTTTTTTTTTTTTTTTTTTTTGAGATGGAGTTTCACTCTAGTCACCCAGGCTGGAGTGCAATGGCGCAATCTCAGCTCACTACAACCTGTGCCTCCTGGGTTCAAGTGATTATCCAACCTCAGCCTCCCGAGTAGCTGGGATTACAGGCACTTGCCACCATGCCCAGCTAAATTTTTTGTACTTTTAGTAGAGACAGGGTTTTGCCATGTTGGCGAGGCTTGTCTTGAACTCCTGACCTCAGGTGATCTACCCACCTCGGCCTCCCAAAGTTCTGGGATTACAGGCGTGAGCCACCGGGAACAGCCAAGAGCTGACTTTTTCTTTTAAGTCACAACAAACAAACAATGAAGTACAGAAGATCAGTTAAGGCAGAACCCTAGAATAATAGTTCTCAGTCTCTGGACAGGCTTTAGGATCCAGAGGATTATTTGAGGATCTTTTGAAACTACCAATGTACAAGCTTCACCCCAGATCAACTGAATCAGAATTTGGGAATGGAGCAATAGAATGTTTTAAAAGGTTTCCAGGTGGTTACAACGCCAGTGAGAACCACTGGTCTAGATTCTACTTGTCTCTACCAGGTCAGATAATTAGCAAGAGTATCATGGCAAACAGTTTAATGAGTACTTGTTCTAGAGCAGAGACTTTGATGTCACCTGCTAGAGGTGGCCTCTCTGGACTACAAGGATTAGTGATATGCAGAAGGTCATTGGAAACTTATGGGACAAATCTAACCAGTCTCTTAATTACTCATTCAAGAAGTACGTTTTTGTTTTTTTAGACAGGGTCTCTCTCTGTTGCCTAGGCCAGAGTGCAGTGGCACAGCTGCCTGCAGCCTTGACCTCTCAGGCCCAAGCGATCCTCCTGCCTCAGCCTCTTGAGTTGTTGAGACTACAAGCATGTGCCACCATACACAGCTAAGTTTGAAATGTCTTTTGTAGAGACTGGGTCTCACAATGTCACCCAGGCTGGTCTTGAACTCCTGGGCTCAAGCGATTCTCCCACCTTGCCCTCCCAAAATGCTGGGATTACAGGTATGAGGCAATGTGCCTGGCCAAGAAGTACTTACTGAGTGCCCGACTGAGCAAAACTACATCACAGTTTTGAATTCCAGTCAAACATATCCCATGGCCTGCTCTACATTCCTGCTTAAATATAAACAGATATCTTGAAATTGACATGTTTAAAACCTAACACCTGATTTATCCTGATCAAACCAGCTGGTTCAACAGTCTTCCACATCTCAATTAATGGAACCTCCTACCTTCTGATTACTCAGGCCCCAAACGTTAGTATCATCCTTGATGCCTCTCCTTCTGTCACATTTTACATTCCAACCCATCAATGAGTCCTTCAGGTTTTCCCTTCAAAATACATCTAGAATCTAACCACTTCTCACCACCTTCATCCACTGTCATCCTGCCCCAAGCCACCACCATCACTTGCCTGAATTATAGCAATAGCTTCTAAAAAATTCTCCCTGATTAACCCTTGCCCCTTGCAGACTTTTCTTCACACAGCAGCCAGAGTAATTTTTTAAACCATAAGTCAAATTATACCACTTATCTCTAAAACTTCCAGTATCTTCCAATCTTACTCAGAGTATGATGTGCCAGTTTGAGCCATGGAGAGCCCAGATGTTTGATCAAACATTATTCTGGGTGTCTCAGTCAAGGTGTTTCTCAGTGACATTAACATTTGGATCTGTCGATAGTAAAGCAAATTGCCCTTCTCAGTGTGGGTGGGCCTCATCCAGTCAGTTGAAAGCTGACTAGCACAAAAGGGCTGATTCTTCCGCAAGTAAGAGGGGACTCCTCCTTCCTGACTGCCTTTGAGCTGAAGCACTGGGGTTTTTTTTTCCCGCCCCTCAGGCTTGAACTAAAATATTGGTTCTTTCTAGGTCTCTGGCCTGCCAATATGCAGACTAGAACTACACCATTGAGTCTCCTGGGTCTCCAGGGTGCCAACAGCAGATCTTGGGACTTGTCAGCCTGCATAACTGCATGAGCTAATTCCTTATAGTAAGTCTGTTTATATATACACCCTGTTGATTCTGTTTCTCTGCAGAACCCTGACTAACACACAGATTCAAAGTCTTTACCAAGAACTCCAGGGTCTTATATAATCAGACCTCTTTATTACCTCTTCTTCTCCTCTCCATCTTCCTCCTCATTTCCTTCCTCTCCCCTTCAAATGCTCTCTGCTCCCACAATGTTGGCCTCAAATGAGTCAAACATGTGTCCACCTTGGGACTTTTGCACCTGCTGTTCCTTCTGCCTGGAAAACTCTTCTGCACAACTCACTCCTTCATTTTCTAAAGGTCTCTCCCAGCTCACTGATGTCTTATTGGAGAGGACAACCTTGACACACCCTCTGTCCCATATAAAATAGCAACCCATCGCCATATGACATTCCTAAGTCTTCTTCTCCTGCTTTAATTTTCTCTGTCATGCCCTTGACTGCCTGATATATTAAATATTTGTCGGCTTACTGTCTTTTTCCACACTAAAATGACTCAGACAAAAAAACACACAGAGAGAAAAACAAGTAGAAGAGGAGAATAGAGCATGAGAAGGTGTTGTCTCAAATAGGGGAGTTAGGAAAGGCCTCCTTGAGGAAATGAATTGGATACAAAGCCTAGGTGAAATGAGGGAGAATCAGACTGAAAATGGGAAAGAGAGGCTATGAACAGCGTGCCCCACTCATATCTCTTTGTCCTTCTTTATTCAGGTAAGCGCCAATGACGTCCTTCTGTGAACACCTATCGCTCCTTCCTGAAGGCTTTCCTCAGTCTACACATGGGGCAGGTCAGATGCACGGGGGCAGTGGGTGAGGATTAATACCCCTCAGCCAACAGCCCTCAGCAAATGATGGCAAGCAGTTAGACAACAAGGACCATGGATCCAGCCAATGATGGCGAGGAGTTAGAGAATAAGGACCCTGGCTTCTTCACCCTTTCTATGGGACAACTCTGAGTCGTGTTCAAAACCATCTCCCAGAGTCCCCAGTGGGACTGAGCCCACATGCCCACAAGGGTAACCTGCTCCAGGACACATTGTTTTGGCTTTCTTCCCTTCTGTACCTGCCAGTGCTTCTTGGGTTCACCACCCGCTGGATTCATTCACATTGAAATCCTCATCTCAGAATGCAGTCTAAGACAGAAGACAACTCACCTGATTGCCCATGGCTTTTTAGCCTTGAGATGGGGAGTCTGTGGGGGTGACATGCAGTGGGAAAGATGCCTCTGCCTGGGGGAGCTGTGTGCAGGGCTGGCCGCAGGCACAGGGAGTAGGGTGCTGAAGCTGTCTAGGGGAGGCTTGTGTGCAGGGCTGGCCGCAGGCACAGGGAGTGGGGTGCTGCAGCCGTCTAGGGGAGGCTTGTGATCCACACATCTTTCACCGCCCCACACAAAACAGAATGCAATATTCAAATCAGGCTGAGGTCCTGGAGGGAGAGAGCGGCTACACAGGCCTGGTGGTGAATCTGCAGAAGTAGATTAACCCAATCTGCATACTAAACAGCATGTAAATTATGTTATTTCAACCCATAAGTTTAGACATGTCCATAGGAATAAAAATTTATGACAGTGATAAGATGTATGGTTGGCGTAAATAAGCTAGCCCAAGCAAAATATGCTGAAAGGGCTATGGAAATTCTCCAAATTAAGTGAGTGAAGCCAGCCCCAGCCTTCAGCCTGGAGGTGAGGAAGCTGACTCCTGGCCCTCAGGTCACTCTGTTCCCTCCAGACACTGCCGGGAGAGGGAGAGAATGGTCAGTGCTCATGCAAAGATGGGGAAGTTACAACCCCTGGGAAAAGGGCTCTGCCTTTGGAAGGGGTCACCCTTAGAGATGAAGCAGAAATCATTCCAGTATCCAGGGCAAATTCTTTCAATAATGGTAAATAATAATAGTAGCTAATATTTTGGGGGACATAGTATATGCCTAGCTTACTTCTGTGCCCTCTATGTCTTCTACTTATTTAATTCTTATAACCACCCCATGAGGTAGATATCATTTTGTATTCCATTTTAATATGAGGAAACTGAGGCTCAGAAGTTAATCATGCAGTAAGCAGTAGAACTGAACTCAGGCAGCCTGGCCCCAGAGCCTACATATTTAACCATAATGCTCTACTGCTTCCATTGAAGGTTATGTGGAAAAGAACTTTGGGAGTAATTTATTTCATCCCCCTCACCTTACAGATGAGAAAATTGAGGCCAAGGAGCTGCAGAGACTTGCCCAAGGCCATGCAGCTGAGATAGCAGAGCCAAGATCCTGTCTTAAGATTTCAGAATCACGGTCAAGGTTTTTCATGTACCTAGGGCACCTCCTCCCTGTGTCACTTGTAGTGGTCTTGGAAGGCTTAAGGGGCTGGAATCAGGTGAGAACTACCAGCCTGCATTTTCTTTCCTGCATGGCCCTGAGTCACAGGCAGAGAAAGTCTGTCTTTAGTAGATGTGCAAAGGGCAGAGCAGGAGAAGTTCAGCTTCTGCTCTCAGAAGTGTTCTTTCATAGCCAGAATACTCTACCCCGCCTGTCTGGGGTGAAAGAACTCCGCAGAATGTGTACCAACCCTTGCCTCTATGGTCGGGCACCTGTTGCAAGTGTCTTGACCCTGTCACTTGGCTAAATCCTCACAATTCTCAAGGGCCAAGAATTTTTTGGCCAGGGTTCATTTAGTTGAAAGTGATCAACCCAAACTCAAACCAGCTATGCCAAAGAGGAGGTTTCTGGAGGGATTGGGAAGCCAGGATGGAGCTGGCCAGGTCCAGGAGAGACACGCTGTGTCCAAGGACTCCAACACTGTCTTGAGGATTTGATGTCTCCATCTGCTCTCCTTGTGCCTGTGGGACACACACTCAGGGAGGTGCTCTCACATACAGAACCACCTGCTTTCCTGCTCCATAGTGGAGGAGAAGGGCCCAGAGCTGTGGTGCCGAGCAACACAGGTGGTTACTTGCTACCCAGAGGCCTGTGGCTTTGGTTTGGGAGAGTGGGAACAGCGGGAGAGAGAACAGCCCCAAACCCTCATTCTGAGCAGGGAGCAGAGACTCCCTCTCCCAGAGCCGATATGTCAGGTCTATTTATTCATTCAACAGGATGTAGGCAGCCCCTATCATGGTCAGGCACTAGGGATACAGCCATAAACAAAACAAATGTAAATCCCATGCCCTTATGGAGTAAAATGTTCTATTGGAAGAAGGGTGGAGAACAAATAAAGAGCAAAATGAGTGGGTAAAATATAAAGTGTGCAACATAGTGATAATCACAAGGAAAATAAAACAAGGAAGGGAGATAAGAGTACCAGGAGGTATGTTACTAAACTGGAGGTAGAGGGTAGAGAAGAACTCACTGAGAAAGCAGCATTCAAGCACAGAGCTGAATGAGGCAAAGGAGGGTGCAACACAGTTGTGTAGAGGAAGAGCATGCACACAGCTGGAGGTGGAAGTGTGCCTGGCATAATGGATGCACAAAGAAGGGACCAGTGTGACTAGGCAGAATGAGAGAGAAGGAACTAGAGATAACAGGATCAGAGAAATAATGGACATGGCTGGGAGGCACATTTTACCTTTGGCCACATAGAAAGGCAAATGGGTTGTCACTGAAGAGTTTGGGGCACAGAAATGACATGACCTGACATGCATTTTAAAAAGCTCACCATAGGCTGGGCGTGGTAGCTCACACCTGTAATCCCAGCACTTTGGGAGGCCAAGGCGGGCAGATCACAAGGTCAGGAGATCGAGACCATCCTGGCTAACATGGTGAAACCCCATCTCTACTGAAAATACAAAAAATTAGCTAGGCGTGGTGGCACGTGCCTGTGATCTCATCTACTCGGGCGGCTGAGGCAGGAGAATCGCTTGAACCTATGGGGCGGAAGTTGCAGTGAGCCGAGGTGGCGCCACTGCACTCCAGCCTGGGCAACAGAGCGAGACTTAGTCTCAAAAAAAAAAAAGCACACCCTGGTTGCTGGAACTGACTTGACTGTAGGGGGCGTGACTGATGCTGGGAGACTATTGTAGCAACCCAGGCAGAGATAACGGTGGCTTCTACCAGAGTGACACAGTGGTAAGATTTGGAGCATGTTTTGAAATAGAGCCAAAACGATTTAATAATGATTGGGATGTAGATTGATAGAAAGAAAAGTGTCCAGAATGATTACAAGATTTCGAGCCTGAGCAATAGGAATGTGATAATTATCATCAACTCAGATAAGGACTACCACGAAAGGCCGGTTTGGGAGGTGGGGAAACAGTTGAGGAAAACCCACTGACACGGGTAGGGTTCTGTGCCTACATTGAGAGGAATCACTGCACAAGATGGATGAATGGGGTACTCTGGTTGGCCAGTCTGTGTCAAGTGCCCTCCAATGTAGCAGGCAAAGCCTCATGATCGACAGCCCCATGGGATGGGAAAGCTGTAATTCCTCAAAGGAAAGGTATACCTTTCACGCAGATAGAGAAGCCACAGATAGAAGCTAGGTGGCTTGTCCAGAGTCACACAATTTCTAGCAAATAGGAAATTTCTCTCCTGCCTGTCTTCACCCACATGCACAAAATCTATCTGACTGCAGGCTGAGTCCCATTACCTGATATCAGTAAGAGCCTGCATGGTACACATTAGAATGAGCTCAAGTTGGCAAAATACACCCACAGGCACTAAACAGGGCCACCACCCATCAGAAGTAACAGCCGTCTCTGAATCCTCAGGGTCTGGCACAGTGGTAGACACATAGTAGGTGCTCCAGAAACATTTACAAATGAATGAACAAAGCGATGGAAGCCCCACCAGGCTAGCCACTGGAAAAGAGTTTCTTTCACTCAACTTCTTCCTAGGCCACAAAGAGATATATGCTATGGCCCTACGCTGGCCCCTCCGCTGCCCACTCCCCGGCAAAATTCTCTTTGAGCAAAATCTGTAGACATATAGAACCACTTGCTTTCCTGCTCCGTAGTGGAGGAGAAGGGCCCAGAGCTGTGGTGCTGAGCAACGCAGGTGGTTACTTGCTACCCAGAGGCCTGTGGCTTTGGTTTGGGGGAGTGGGAAGCTGAGCAGGGAGCCTGACCACTCAGGCTGCCACACACTCTGGCTTGTGGCAACTTCCCACCCCTGGCTCAGAAGCTACCCCTGGCTCTGGGCTGGTCTAGGGCTGGCCTAACAGCCAAGGTTCTTTCAGTGGGTCAGAAGAAGGGAAAGGAAGGCTGGGAAGGAGGAGATGAGAGAAGCAGTGCCTGGGTGCTCAGAGTCAGAGGGACAAGTGAGGCCTGTAAAATTTGGAGTCTAAATGGAAGGCAAGAAAAAGAAGAGCAAGAAGGAAGGAGGGAGAAAGGAGGGGAGAGGGAGAGATTGATTCCTCCAAATCAGGCCAAGCCCCCAGGCTCTGGCTGCTCCCAGAATCGTCCTCCAGTAGAGGAGAAGTGAAAGGCCTCCTGCCAGTGGTCAGTGGGTGTGGACAGGAGAGACAGAAAGGACTATATCCTGACCCCTCTCCCCATCCTTTCTCCACCCTTCAGGGCCCAAGAGGCTGACACCAGAGGACTGTGTCACCAGGCTCCCTTGCTGTGCATCCAGTAGGGTTTGTGGGGGAGCGGGGGGGCAGCAAAGGAGGAACAGCTGCCAGAGTTCAGAATATGGGAGGAGAGAAGTCAGGGCATTTCTTCCCCATGCCCTGCCTGTTTCAGGGCCACATCTCTGGCTCTATCCCTGCATGGCTGTAGCTCCTGCAGGGTGGCCTCCTTTTCACAGTTGCTCCAGGGCGCCATTCTCTATCCCACTTCAGTCCCATCTCTCCAGCCTTAGGGATAGTGCAGCTTGTCTCTGAGTGTCCCGCCCTTTCCTGTTTTCCCTCCATGCTGCCTGCACTTCTGTAAATCATCCCTTCCTTAAGTCCTCTTCATTTCAACCATCTGGGATGAACCATCTGGGATGAACCCATTTTCTTTTGGAGACTGTGGCTAATGCAGGCCCCAAGCCTCCCTGAGAAATCCTGAGCACCAAACAGTGACTAAGGGGCAAATTCACTCATCCAGAACATGGTTGCTAAAGGTCTGCTCTGGGCCAGACACAGTGAAAGGCCCAGAATTGATTCCGATTTGGGGTCCTCTGTCCGGGAGCACATTGTCTAGCCAGCGCTGAGGCTGCAGAGACTTGGGGTCCCCAGCTGCCTGGGGACTCCTTAGCACACCCAGCCCCTCACTGCAACCAAAGGCTGGGGCTGCTGTCTCCCCGCCCACACTCCCCTCAGGCTGCTGCTGTGTGATCACTTTTCCCTTCAAGGTTGCCCTGGATCTTTGATTTTCCTTGACTTCTGGAAAAGGATGGAGTTGGGCCGAGGGTACGTGGGAGAGAAGAAGTCCCCAGTGGGCTTTGTGTTGCTTCCATGCCTCTTAACACTTAGGCCAGGGCCAGCACAGGGTGTGCAGCCAAAATGCATTTATCAAAGAAGCAAATGCTCCTCCTGAATAGAGGGGCAAGCATGCAAGGTCCTTGCAAGGTGCAGCACTGGGCTGCACACAGGGAGAAGGAAAAGCCACGGCCCCTGGTCCTGCACAGCTCCGTCTTCAATACAACAGCTGCCTTCAGACAGAAATGCTAAGTGCAGAGTAAAATAGCCAAGCAAGGGACCCCAGCTGAAGGGTCACACCCAACAGAATACACCACCAAAGGAGAGCAAGAAACTTGTGCACTGAGTGATACAAAGCTGCTTTATATAAGCATGACTTTATATAAGCATGATTAAGAACACAGACTCTGGAATCACACTGCCCAAGTTCAAATCCCACTTCTGCAGCTTACTTGCTGCATGACCTTGAAGTTACTTAACTGCTCTGTGCTTCACTTTCCTCACCTGTAAATTCTGTAAATTGAGGATGATAATAGTATCTATCTCATGAGTTTGTGGTGGAGACTAAGTTAGTTATGAAGCTAGTAAGTTATAAAGCAAGTGCTCTTAGAACAGTCAGCCACAGGCACATAACAAGTGCTATATATGTGTTTGCTATTATTAGTATTTGCTATTACAAAAGAACAAAGCTGCATGGGCACAAGGGCAGACTACAAGCTGTGTAGACATGATAGTATGGAAAATTATCAGCCAAGTGACATCAAAGTACTCTTTACTTTTTGTATTTTCTGCATGACAAAAGTTTTTTGACTTTTCTTGTACCATGCAACTTTGAAGCATAACCACACTTTATGCTTCAAAGTTGCACAACTAATTTCATCTTCTTTTGAAGACGGTTTTATAATGTTTCTGATACAATTTTCTTCACTTCTATGAAGTTGAGGGGCACCTGCCAGTCCAATCCAAGAAAAGAAGAATCAGAACTTTGCCTGGAGATGGATCTAAAGGGAGCCCTTGCCTCCCAAATGAAGACCAAATGGCAGGTGCAGAGAAGTGGTGCCCTGCAGAAATAAAGAACAAGGATTCTGACGTTGCATTGGAGTCCAAATCCAAAATAGACCACTGACAAGCAGTGTGACCTTGGGAAAGTGGCAACCTCCCCAAGCTTCAGTTTCTTCACCCATAGTTTGGAGAGATCGCTGCCTCTTCCAGGAGCTGTAAAAAGATCAATTAAGTAAATCAAGGTCTACAGGATGCCAAATACCAAGTCTGCTTTGGCATAGGTGCCCATCGCACTTTCCACTTTCTTTTTCCTGGAGAAATGGCCCTGTTACCCACAGGCTGCCTGGGCTCAAGGAAACGACAGCAGGTGGCCAGGCCCTCCTGATGTGGTCTCACACCAGGGAGCTCTGCCTGAAGGATAAGCTGCTGGTTCGATCCCAGCTGCTCAGAGGCCCCCCTGAGCTGACCCCATTTCCAGAATTGGCTGAGGGCGCCTCAAATAAACAAATGTCTCTAGGAGGATGAAAGGAAGGCTCATGCAAAGCTTTGAAGCCTGCCATAATGCTGGACCAGCTCCTCCTCCCTGCTCACGACATCTCCTGAAGGAGGAGATAGAAAGAGAATCTGTGATGAGCAAATGAGGGACAGCCGAGGGCCAGGATTTGTATCAACAGCTTAAGTCTCTGCTTTCTTGTCAGCCCTGATGGCTGGCAGCGAGGATAATTCTAAATGAAGAATGGTTTTCAAGGAGGAGCAAGAGTCTCTCATCTGAAACAATTTGTTGTCTAAAATTGTACTGCAGAAGTTGTTTAGAAGGTGCAGATTAAGTTGTGCATAAAAATATAGTCAGCTCTTGATTATCCACATTGATGGATAATCCAAAAACAACACATATCTCAAAGTGATTTCTCTTTGGTTTCATAGCACAGGATTATTTTTCCTTCAACGTTTTTAGCTTTCTTCATTTAACTGTCTTCAGGATATAACCAAGGAGCTAGGGGATCTATAACCTTCTGTTAATTATAAAATAGCCGAGGTTTCAGCACCATGCCCTCCAAGGCAGGAGTCGCCTAGATGGAATTTGTAGATAAAAATACTATTTAGGAGAACGGTGAAAAAGAAGAAAAACTATTCAACATTTGTACTTTCTACACATAGACAAAGAAGAGGCAATTAAGAGCATAGACTCTGGGGTCAGACTGCCCAAATTCAAATCCCAGATCTATCTTTGAGTACTTTATTTAACCTCTGGTGGCCTCGGTTTTCTCATCTGTAAACTGGGGTTAATAACAATAGCAATGTTAGAAGGCTATTGTGAGGATTAAATGAGATCACCTATGTAATATGTTTAGCATGGGGCCTGGCACACAAGAAGTATTCAATGGACGTAAATTAATACCAGTAAATGTTAGTTACAACCAGCTCTCAGCAAACTGGGCAGCTCATCTCCTGCAATTGCGCTCAGTAAAATCTTGTGGAATTCACTGAAGGACCCCAGGGACTGTGGACAGTTTGCCACCCCTCCCCCAATCCCCCAGGATAGGGGAATGATGCCAGGTTTCATGGGGAGAGAAGCAGCTGCAGCTGTGGACAGATACCAGGGTTCTCTGGAGAGCCAGGACAGCTGTTGATTCCTGTGTGTGCTGAGCAAACGGCCCACCATCCTATCTTAATTATCCTGCCTAATGGGGTAAGGCGATTATGATTCATGGAAAATTGGCTATTGGCAGCTTGGCTTAGGAAAGCAGACAGCCCTCAATGGCACAGCACAAACAGCAGGTCAGGAGAAAGACTCAAGTGAGCCCAGCGCGAGGCAGCTGCCATGTGTGAAAGCGGAGGTCAGAAGACCTTCAGCCCACTCAGATATGGCTCTGAGAGATGGGGAAGTGGAAGTAGGGGGTATAGAACTACCCAAGTAGAGTTGAGTGCAGACACCAGGAGAACTGCTCTGAAGCTCAAAGGTCCAGAGTTCATCTCAATCTCAACCCTCGCCCTTCCTCTAAAGAACCCAAAGCAGCTCAGGCCAAGGTGAAGTTACAGAATAGCACTTACCTGGAGTAAGGTAGCCTGAATTCTAGGTCTGGCTCTGCCAGGAACTTAATAATAATAATAGTAGCAGTAGCAGTAGTATTAACAGCCTCTTATTATAGAATTGGATACTGTGCTAAGCTCTTTACATAGATGATCCATTTAATCCTCACAACAGCTTTATGAGGAGGATATTAGTTTTGTCCTCATTTTTCAGATGAGAGGATGAGTCTCCAATTATAAAAAAAATCGCCTTAAGTCACCCAGCTAATAAGTGTGTGATCTGGGATTCAAACCAAAGTCCTTGTGACTCCCAAGTCCCTGCTTTTAACCAATCCCCTGAGACACTCATTTCAGTGGGACAAGCTCAGTTGCTTCATCTGTAAAGGGATAGCCAGCCCAAAATTTTGAAGGAAACCCTAGAACGAAATCTGTCAGAGATAGGAGCTGCTGCCTTCTGCGTTCAGCCTAAGGGCATGGGGCCAACATGCTGGAGGGAGAGAAAAGGGCTCAGGAGTCCAGGCTTGAAGGTTAACAATGGTGATTTTCTTTTCACATAGTTTATAGCAAGGGCTTTGAAGTGTCTCCCAGTGTTTTCACACACACCCTTTGAGGCCCCTCCAGACCAGGCGTTGGATCATAGAGAGCCAAGTGTCCACAGATGCCTTGGGTCAGGTGCACCACTGACACTAGGCTCAGGCCCATCCTGCAGCCTCTGCTCGGCCTCTGCCTCTGAACCTAGTCTCTGTCTGCCTCAGGCTGCCCTGCCACAGGCCACTCATGGACAATCAGTAGGCCTTATGTCTGGAGCCCGCTTGAAGCTGCCCTAGACCCCAAAAGAAGAAGGATACTGAGGTACTGCTTCTGAAAGGATTTCTCACTGCCCTCCTGTGCTTTTCTCTACCCTCACTCCCCACAGCACATCCAGATCCAGGAGCATGAGCTAGAGAGGGACAGCTCAGACAGTTCTGCCTGGGTCTAAATGAAGCTGGGCCTGCTCTTCTAGTTTGAGAGATCTGGCACCAGGCTGATCAGCACTCAGGTCACAATGGAACTCACTCCCCTTCCCCTGCTGTCCTCTCAGCCCTCCAAGAGCCTCAGCTGCAGAGCCAGCATCACGCGCTCAGCAGACTGTTTTTTCTGAGTCTGTACACAGTCCTCAACCTTCAATCCATCATCTCTACCACATCTAGCCCATCTCTTTGTACTCTCTGTCTCCGATTTCTCTCTGCATTTACCCTGGCTGTCAACCACCAGACTGTACTCCATCCCCTCCCATGTGGCAAAGAATTGGAGAGAAGCGTGTCTGTGCTGGAAGGGACCTTACAGATTGTGTGATGCAAACCCTTCATTTTATAGGTGAGGAACTGAGGCCAGAAGGCCAGCTGGACCAAAGTCATGTGGTGGGTTCGAGGCAAAACTGGCTGGACCCAGGGCTCTTGCATTCCTATCAAAGGATGCTTGTCAAGTTCTGGGAGCAAGTACCAAGCCCAGTGCCCAGGGCAGGGCTGGGCACTCAGGAGCCTCTCAACAAGGGGCTAACTGGCAGGCTGTCTTGTCTCTCCACTTTCTCTCCCTCTGGCTTGGCAGGAGGGAAATGGATTAAACAATGACTGCTGGCCTCATTGAGCCCTGCGATCCAGCGATCGCTTCTACTCAGTCTCTCCCCAATATAAAGAAAAGCTCCTGAGACTCAAGTATAGATCAGGAGATGAGCTTTGTAGACAGTGAAGAACTTTAACCCAAAGAAACAGGTCATATGTAATTAGCCACAGTTCCCAGAGACTGCTTCATCACCCCCTCTCCTACCTCCACTTCCACCCCTACCCC